>NW_027495001.1:0-257806 GCF_021521415.1 Bidens hawaiensis
CTTACCGGGTCAAAGGTCGAACCGACCCGGGAGGGCGGACCGATGTTGACCCGAATTACGTCATAAATAATTTAAATATATATTTACATATATGTGTGTGTAAATATAATTCATATACATATAAAAAATAATAATACCAAAAAATAATAATAATAACAAACTTTAATGTTTATCTATGTTTTATCCATTTTTTTTAAATTATATATGATATATGTTTGATCAATGGAGACATCAATGAAGTTTGATTGGTTGGCTCATGAGTAATTATTAAACTTTCTATCTTCAAAATGTCTGAAGTTTGAATCCCGGCATTCACATTTCATTTTGAATTTAATGAAAAAATTAGTTTTTAACCGGTTTAACCGCCGGGTCAACCCGGTCGGATTGGTCCGGGGCCGACCGTTCACACCAAAAACGGCCGGTTTTTTCAAAACGGCCCAGATGCACTGACCCGATCCGGTATAGGGACTCGCTTCCTGGTCGAACATGCCCGACCGGCCAGGCCGGGCCGGGTTTCAAAACATTGCCTATAAGTCATAACCTTAATTTTTTCCCAATATCTAACTTTACAAATCATTATTAAAAAGTATTAAATTATATATTATGTATGTGAGAAACCACACAACGTCCATGCTTCGTCCTAGTCTGTGGATATCACCCTCGGGACGTCACCCGCACAACGTGGGTGGTCCGAGCCCACCTCGTCCGCTCCATTACCACCAAAATTTGGACCTTGGGTTCTGGTCCACGTTGGAGGTGCTATTTCACCTTTGATGAAAAACAACACCCAACATAGGTGGCAAGTAATCATTTAGTGTGCATTGTTTTTTTTCTTTTGAACAAGTCGTTGGTCGGTTAAATTATCTTTTTCCTTGAACCTAAATGGTTATAAAATAATATATTAACGTATACTAACAAAATCCCAAACTGTGGTGGTGGTGTCAACAATGGTGTTGACGGCATAATAAGAAATGCTAATTAGAGTATGGAGAGCCGTTCACCTACACAACATAAAATAAATAGACAATTGTGAGAGCCATCTAAACAGATTCATCTCTAATTAATTTAATAATGACTATCTTTTATTCTTTTAACTCTCTCCTTATTTCATTAAATCAATCGATACTTGTGTTATGCGGTTTTTGTTGTTTTCTGTTTAAATTTAGTTGTGTTGAAAGTAATGTATAATTTTGTATTGAACATGTCAAGTACGTTCATTTGAACTTTTGTTACACCGTAAAATCATAAAGTAATTATACTTTTTTACTATCATACACTAGTTAACAAGTCTTGGTTCTCCAACAATGAAGTTGGTTAGTGGTGTAGATGTGAGAGAGGGTGAGGATGAGAACAAACCTATAAGTGATTTAAACAATGGTTGCAAGCTATCTTCCAAAACAATATCTTCTTCCGTTGTAACATATCGCACCAGATTTACTGTGCCTGCGGTACATACAAAACATGAAGCAAAGTTCATAAATTCAAACTGAATTAATAAACCGTCGAAAAGCTCACATGTAACCACAAAAGTAAGCCTCACCAGAGTAGTGTTTAACTGGGTCGAATCCGAAAAGTTGGTTGTAAAACAAGTAAATGAACGCTAGTAAACCAATAGTTTGAGTTGCACCACAAACTATCCTTCGGCGCCCCTCCATTGATACAAGAAAAGAAATTAAAGCGTGTGATCTTGAAAGAAGTAGGATCACTTAAAAGAGAAAGGAGAGTTATGAAAGTTACACCTTTTTTAGTAGCTTGTTTGATTGGGAACAAAGATGCCCTTTAAAGTTTAAATAAGCATAGACAACTCATCAAGGTATTAGCTTGATTGGTATTTAATAATCTTTCTTTACTGTAGGTTGGCACATTGCTCATATATCATTTTTATCAGGAATAAATTGTAGGATTTACGTTTGCGTAACGATAACTTGTATATTACCATTAACAACTCGGTAGTTTTGAACAAAAATTGTATCCAAATGTAGAAGAAAATAAGCGTGTAACAACTGTATACTTGAAATGCTATAAAACATTGTATATTAAAACTTATACGATATAAACTATATATGCTCAAAATAGTTAACAAATATAGTAAAAAAAGAAAAACAAACTCATTTGTAGCCTAAAATAATAATAAATGATGATTGGTAGAATAATGCATGCGTTTTGTAGTATAGATAATGACAGATAAAAACGTTAAGTATCATAATGATTAGTTTATAACAAATAATTTGTAAGAACCATTATCATAACTCATAAGTGTAGTTGTAATAATACAAGAAGGATAAAACTTTTAAGCTTATTTTACTTTTATAAGACCATGAGACGAAGAAGTCACGAACCAAACAACGTTGTTTGTCCACGATGTCTCCTCAAAGCAAATCTTCTTGTCCATGTAGTCGGTTTTTTGCTGTCATCTTTTGATATTGCAACTACATTATTATTGAATACCGATAAAATAAACAGTTCTACACCATTAGTCGACAAAGAGAATAATAAAATTTATAAATGTTAAAAATAATTGAAATGCTGGAAATGTGTTAAAAAAAATTAGTGTTCATTGAAGTTTTATAATGACAAATAACTTTTTAAGTAGCTGTTGAATGACTTTTTAGCCGTTTAAACTTGTTTCCACTACCCTGGAGATCTCTTCATGCTCGGCCCCACTCTCCCCCAATTCCGCATGTCCTAAGAGACCTTTAGTTAAAGTGACACATCAACGACACTTATGCAGTAAGTTATTAACTAACCAACCCTTACGAATGCGTTGTGGGCTAATTAGAGTTCAACAAAAAAAAAAGAAAAAAAAGCTTGATTGGTGCATTTAGGTGTGGACCCTACATGATTTGGAATACAAGGCATTAATATATTAGAGCATCCACATCGCTAATGTTGGATGCGTCCGTCCAAGATGGCAGACAATAAATGAGCACAAACGAGGAGAGGCAAACGAGATGTATTGTGGGGCAACGTTTGACTTTGAGGGTTGAGGTTTGCCTCCGTAAAGGGTGGAGTGGACGATGTGGTGGCCCCACCATCTCTCTCGCACACACACAAACACACATACATATATAATATTTTTAATAGGGTTTTAAAAAGGTTTAGTATTGTGTAAAAAAGTGAGGTTTTTAAGAAAAAATAGAATATATTATGAATGTTTGTACGTGTTTAACAAGGTGGATTGTCTTAATGAAGAAGGGGAAAAAGGGTCCTCTTTGATTGGAGCGGCATGAGGTTTGAGACCTTTAACATGCCTAGTTGGCATGAAACACCTTAAACATTTTTTTGAACATTATAACCCAACATGTGGTCTTACTCTATTAAACTTTTAATTAGTAAAAGATGTCAACACATCCTATTGGTCCACCATGTTATTCATATTATTTTTAATTGTCTGTGTAACTTAGGTTTTTTTTTAAACGATGATTTTTTTGTGTGTTTGATTATCATACTTCTTAATTTTTTAAATTTTTAAGAGTTGTGTTGCTACACTATAATCAGAGTATGTTAACTTAGAGCAGGCTCATGCTAGTTTTATAGTTTAATTTGAGAGTATTTTATCATCTTATCCAGTTGGCTTCACGTTTGTTTGATACTCGATCCTCAAATATGGATGTTTCTTGGTTTTGTCTTTATCTTGATATTTTAAATAAAGCATGTGATATTGAGTTACCAACTAGAGACATAAACAATATTAAAACATCCTCGATATTTGTTCACTCATTTGTCACAGCTCACATAACAAGGTTTGATACTCAGACCTTTGTATGGTTTTTTAATATTGATATATATAAGTAATAGAGGTTCCAACTACAGAAACTATATTGAACGCCTCATTTGTCACGTTAAACAAGATATCATAATTTTAAATCATTCATATCTTTTATTGGAGGGTTACGGGAAATCGTTTGTCAACTCAGACAAATTTGACTCCTAAGTGGATAGATGTTTCGTCTATTATTTGCCTCTTGTGTAATGATGGGTCAAAATCCGTCATTCATGTTTTTGGAGAGTATGCATCGATTAAAAATATTATGTAGCGTTTGGTGTGTAGGAATGATTGGGGGAATGAAATGATTCATTACGTAGGAATAGAGAGAGTGGTGTTTGGTTACTTAATAGAATGGAATCATCCATTACACATGGAATCCTATTCCATTAAAACCATTCATTCCCACCCCCTTTTTTTTTTCATTCCATTCCCCCCCCACCCTACTTTCTCAACACCATCACCACCTAACAACAACCACCACCACTACCATCACCACCACCATCACATGACCGTCACCGTCACCACCACCATCACATGACCGTCACCGTCACCACCACCTCCACCGCCACCACCACCACCACCTTACCACTAGCGCTACCACCGCCACCTGACCCTAACCCCAGCCACCACTGTTGCTGCCTGACCACCATCACTTCCGCCGCTACCCTACCACCGCCATCACTACCAATACCACCCTCACAACCACAACCACCCCGCGTAACCACCACCACCACCATTTTCGTGCCGGAGCTACCACCACCGACACCATTTCAGTTTTTTTTTTGGTAAAATAAATATATTTTGGGATAGGAATATTTTTATTATTTCTATTTCATTCCTACAAATGTTTTTGGATACCAAACAACATAAAGTAATTATTCATTCATTCTCATAGGTTAACCAAACAAGACAAATTAATGAACGGTAATGATCCATTTCAATCCTTTGTTCATTCCATTCCCTCTTCATTCCATTACTTCCAACCAAACATACTAAAGATTTGGTTGAAATGTGGCTTGATGTGAAGTTGATAGCTTTGCGATTCCCAACTGATCTCATGGAGTGGGCTGAGAACTCGTCTTTAAGTGTGCTTAAAAGAAATTGTGGGTGCGATTATATATGCCGCTTGATGGGCAATTTGGAAGCTTCGAATGATATAGTTTTCTAGAAAAGACGTATGAAGTATGCGGTGTTGTTTGATGGTGTTACTTCTTTTCTTTGTATTCGAGTAGTAAGATTAAGTGCAAAGTTAATTGGTTAGAGTGGTTGAAGAACCCTCTTTTATTCATGTAATATTTCTTTCTTGTTTTTACCAGCTAGTTTCTTGCTAATCGATGCTTTATATATTATCTGTCGTTAAAAAGTCATTCAATTTTTAAGTAATTCAACCCGCTTTGTAAATATTTTTCACCATATTACTAGAGTGTAAACAATCCAAGCCTAAGCTTGCTTAAATTCAAGAAAGACATGCGTAACTAAACAAAGCTTGAGCAAAGTCAACTCATTTAAAGTTTGGTTTCCAAGAATTCGGTCTGTTGGAATTAATTGTTTGAGCTTACATGTTAATCGGGCCAAAATCTTAATGAACCTAAAGAAAGGTCATTAGCATAAGTACCAAGCTCTCATCTTATGACAAACCCTTCACCATAATCCATCACATATACACACATCTCGACTATTCTGGAATTCAAGATCCTAGCCGAGTATAGAGGTAGGGTACCAAAAAGATCCAAATACCCTTAAGTACCACCCGTGGGTTGTAGAGAAACCCCTCATATACCACCCGCGGGATATACGGATCACCCGCATAACACGGTAGAGGAAGAACGTCCTCACACCACACACGGAAGTATTCAGGCACCCTCAGAAGTCATTCGCGAGATAGGACATCTATCCGCCAAAATGACCGGAAGGCAATGTCAACTAGAGTTGTCATCAACCAACTACTCTCTAGAAGAACGTCCACGATTAGTACGTGACTCGCCAGCCAATGAGCAAGGGACCCCTGGCCAGGTTGTTATAACCGTGCACATGGCCAGGGAGCGGTCCGTCCAATCATAAGGCGAGGCATGTCCATGTTGTTATACCCATGCACATGGGACGCATAGCTCAACCTATCACAAAGGGACACGCGTCTAGGCGGTTATCAAGATCTTCTAGAAGAGGACAGCTGGCCCAATCACCTTCCTACATCCTTCGGCTATAAATACCTTGTCAACCTGCATGAGGTATTAATTCATTCACATTCACTCTGACCTACTTATATCCTGACTACACTTAAGTCTGTATACTTGAGTACTTCTTCTTTACGAACGATACTGATTCTCACGCCGGAGGGTGGTTACAGGAAGACCCCTCCTCTTGTCCTTCCTGTAACTAGACTCACGGTGTCTGTTTTGCAGGTTCTGGTCATTGGACTTCGGGAAGTTGTGCTCATACTGTGTTAGTAGTTATCGTATTTTACCCTGTGGACACATTGGATCCAGGACCCATACCAGGGGATCGGATCTTGTTTCTTCATTGGCTCCATTCGTTTTGGTGTTAGAACAACAAAAATTTTCATTGGTTTTTCAGTTCGTTTAAAGTATGAGTAAACTTCTTGAGGGCCGACGGGAACTCATGCACTCACTTCACGTGTGACTAACACTGAAGAACTTGAAGGTTTTGCTTCGAGTGTTTTTGCACGAGTAACAGCTCTGGGTTCACGAACTACCGAAACAACACCAGGTGGTCGTACCCTTGAGTGTCAGGTCCCCGATTTCAGCTGGATCTTACTAAAATCATGTCATAACTCACACAAATAAATGTGTTGACAAGGGAGTTAATGACGGGTTGCTATATTTAGAAAGATTACTGTTTTTTAAAGGCTGAATCAATAATAAACAGGGTAGTTGCTATCAATATTCATATGTAAATAACACACACAAGATTCACTCAAAAGATTTCCATTATACGAAGATCATCATACAAAGGATAATCAATTTAGGGTTTCTTGAAGGAAAACGACAGTGGATAAATATTCTCACTTAGTATTCAGCCGCCTATTTTTCCGTGTTGTGTCAATCTCTTGTGTCCTCAGGTGTGCCATAATTATTCCTTTTATAGGCCTGACACCTTTGAACAGCTGTCATTCCTTCTAGAAACCCTAAATGCTAAAACATATTCAAATTACATATTCAGAAATAATCCTAAGTGTAAAACAAGTCTTCCGGGTAGGCTTTGCATCAATTTTGTCTTTCCGAGTATGCTCTGCCATCCTTCATAACTTGGTAACATAGAAGTGTGCTCGAGATCAGTTTCCGGGTAGACTTTACTTGAAGAGTATTTTACCAAGTAAAATACTCACCGGGTAGACCTCAATCTTCTTGACTTTGCCAGACTTTGCTCGACAAACCCTTACGAGCAACCTTGTTCTTCAATGGTCCCTTCAACCCTTTGCTAGAGAATAGCTTATTAGCAAAGTGTGCTTGGTAGCACTGTTCCTTGCTTGAGTTGAACCTTGCCCGATGATTCTTAAGATATTCCATCAAGACATCAAGCATACTTGGACCAACTTATTAATGAATACCTTGCCCGGTCTTCCAATCACTTGGCTTCATGAGCTAGGTTGGCCAAAAGCTTACTCTGAAGTGAACTTTACGTGGCTATGAAGAACAGACTTGCTTGATAAAGTGATCCTTGCCCGAATAAGCATAAACTAGTGAACCATGCCCGGTATTACACTAATTTGCAAACCCTGCCCGGATATCCACTAAAGAAGACTTAAAGAAGATAACCCTGCCCGATAGACAAAATATCGTACCCGGCTAAGTAAAAGCTTGCTCGGAAGTCTAAGGTGTGCCCGGTTCCATACTTAGTCATTTCTGAGGAGGTTGAGAAGATTCCAATCTTCCATCTGATCAGTTTTGGGTCAAATCTTGACTCAACAATCTCCCCCTAAATTGGAACACCTCAGCTGTCCCAAAACACATCTATAGTTACTTACACAGGATTAAAATACACATCAAATTTAAAATAAAAGTTACATATTCAAATAACATAAACAAATTACATATTCAAAAGTTTGTCAAAAGACATTACAAATCAAATCCTACTCTATGAATCTTGTATCCTTCTTTCGTTGTAGGCAGCTTGTCTTCTGTCAACTATTACTGATGCAGCTCTCAGCTTGAAAATATCAAGGATTCGGTAATGAGTGTGGCTTTCTGGAATAACCATATCCCTGATATCCATCAGATCTTCATCATGCAGGTAAGTCAAGTCTTCATCTGTTTTGATTATCCCCAGTACCTTTCCATCAGAGTTTCTTAGCACATTCTGGTCAACATCTTCTTTATACTCAATCTCAGTAATGATGCCATTCCTTTGAACTGTGTAGTTGGGGCGTGTCATTCTTCTTTGAAGACTGATGCATGTATTCATATTTGACAAAGGATTTCTATCTTTGACAATTATCTTGTAGTTCCTTTCAGCAATGTCCATCCTTCTTAGTTTTGCAGTTCTCTTAGATCTGTGAAATTGGACAGTTTTCCAGTTTCTCTTTTCCTTTAGGAATGGGAAACCTTTGTCAACTTCTTCTCTTAAGTACTTGGATAGATCATTCTGTTGTCTTCCAGCCCTCCTGCTTCTATTTTTGTAATCATACAAACTGATATCTGCCATCCTCTCCAGTTGTTCATGAGTGTATTCATGAAAGTCACTCCTCACAACAATCTCTCTCAGTTGCCTACTTTCCATAATGACTTTTAGAGATTCAGTGACAGAATCATAGTAGAGTTGTCTTGGCAGATCCACATCTGATTGTGGTCTTTCTGTTCTTTGGGATCCACTCCTACTTGATTCACCTCTTCCACCTTGTGGATATCTTGTTGAGAGTGGTGGCCTGAAAGGAATAGACTTCATGGGTTTTCTAGGCCCCAAATTGAAGGTTTTTATGTAGATTGACTCTACCATTTCAGGTGGAATGTTAATAAGTTCATCAACATTGTGTCCTGCCTCTTTCCATAGAATTTTTATCATTTTTTGTATTCCAGGATTGTTTGAAAATCCTGCAGGCACAAACACCCCATCAACAAAGCTTCTAGGGTTATCACTTTCCCATAAAGCCTTTTCCCAGTCAGCCTTTTGCATGTAGAAAAGTTCTTTAAAGTCTTGCTTTTCTAAGGCATTAAATGAAGCTTCATCCATTCCCCTTTGATTAATCATTATGCCCCTTAGAATATTGATCATCTCTTCATTCTCCCAATCGACAATTAGTTCATCCTCAGGTTCAGGCTTGACTTCTTGAGGGGTAGGGGTTTCAACTGGTCTGACTTGTTCTTTTAACTGTTCCCTCAAGGTTTGAATTCTTCTTTTCTTTGTTTGAGGTTCACCAGTTGGTTCAGACTGCTTGGATGAGCTCTCAGTTTGTACCCTCTTTAATTTTTCTTTTATTTTAAGTTTATTGTACTGGTCCAACACTGATTCTCTTGATAAGTTCTCAACTATCTCAGGCTTTACCCCTTTCTCCAGCAGGTATCCACACATACCTCCAAACTTCTTTTTCAAAATTTCCATCTTTTCAATCTTTTCATTCTCTTTGACACATTTTTCTATCACCTTCTCTCTTTCACTATTGTAGAGATCTTGAAGCTTGTCATACTTGAAGTGGCTCAAATCTTTTTCAGAATATCCATGCCTCCTTAGATAGTCTTTGTGTTTCTGAGCATCTCTATTCTTTTATTGCATAGCTCTTTTGATCTTTTCATTTTCTTCTTCAAGTCTCTTATTTAGTTCATCATCATTCATATGAGCAATGCTTTCAAATTTCACACCAAGTGCCTTCAACTTCTTAATCAAAGGATTGTTCATTTTTGGCATTCAGCAGACTCTGCTCAATGTTATCCCTTTGTTTATCAGTCATTGTCACATTTGGGGATTCAACATTGGCAGTCTTGGCACCTTTTCTTAGATCATCATTGTCATCATCAGATTCATCAGACTCATCCTCTTCTTCAATTGATTCATCAACTGCATCAATCTTGGGTTCATCTGAAGGTGGATGTTCTGGGTTTGGTTCACTCATAACAGGAACATCAGGAACACCTTGAACCTTTTCTCCTGGTTGCAAGGTTTGCAGTGGGACTGCCCGGATTGGACTATCTTCATCATCAGGAGTTTCAATATAGAATTTATTCTTCTCATCCCATTTTCCTCTCTTCTTGGGTCTTTCATGTTCAGACTGTTCAGGTGCCCTCTTTCTTCTCATATAAGTCTTAGCAAACTTGTTGACTTTCTCAGCAAATTGTTCATGTAGTTTTGAAAGTCTTTCTTGTTTATGTTGAAGTGTTTCATGAGATTGAGTCACATTTTTCCTTTCTGGCCAGCTGTCAGTTGGGTTTTTCCTTATATCTTCTCTTACTTGATCAGCCCATTTCCTGGCAGCCATTAAAACAATTGTCTCACCAATCTCTTCTTCAACCATCATCTCTATACCCATATTTGTCTGTTCATCAGTTTCAGCATTCAGATTGGTAGATTCAGCAGTTTCATTTGTCTCCTTTTGAGGTTGGCTTTGGGGGTTGAAACATGCTAACCACCATGGCTAAGGAATTGTCCACTTCCTCATCTCTTTTAAAATTAATTAGAGCTTCAATCACATCTTGATCAGCCACTTCTTCATTAATTACTTTTGCAAGATTGGCTTGGTTGATCAAGGTTTCCTGCACTGCCAGCTCCTCTGAAGTCAAGGTTTGGGCCAAAATCTCCCTATCCTTTGTCTCTCTCAATATATTTTCCTGTTCTCTTCTGGCAGCAGCAGCAGCTTTAGCATCATCTCTAAACAAAATATCTTTATTAGGATAAGCCTTAACAGTCTCTTTCTCAGTTACTTTAGCCTTTCCCCTACTCAATCTTCTCTGGATCTCTTCTTCAGTTTCAGGCTCAATTTCATCAATATCTCTATCCAGTTTTTCCATCTCTTCATCATACTCTACAGTCTTGGAGGTTTCCGTGTGTTCAGCTTCTGGTTCAGTGAGTATCAACTCCTCAGTAGCAGCATCTTCTTCATTCATTACATCAGTTTGAATGTCAGTTGGATTATCAGTAACCACATCAGTCAAAACATCAATATCTTCATCATTTATCTTTTCAATATCATTTCCAGTTTCTTCTTCATTTCTCATTTCTTCCTCCTCCTCACTCCATACCACAGTCAAAAGTTCATCATTCACATCATAATTTTGTTCTCCCACATCTGATTTATCACCTTCATAATCAACATCCACTGATCTCCTTTCATCACTTTCCTCACCATCATCATATGCATTCAGAATCAGTTTCAAACTATCTGCATTCTCCACATTTACCACAGAATCAGTTGGCATCTTTTCAATCTCCCCCTGTTTTGGGGCAGCTGAGGTCTTCTCAACCTCCTGCTCTAGGGCTCGAATTCTCAATTTTGCACGTACCAACTGATCTAACAACATTACATTTTCATTGGTAACCTCCTCATTTCTTTTCTTTAACTCAACATTTTCAACCATTAAGTCCAAATTCCATTGGAATATATCTGTTTCTGTCTGCGGGGTTGTAGGTGGTGATGTATAAAAAAGTTCATATTCAGGTTGTTCTTGGGTTGTGGTTTGGGTTTGAATAATGGGTTGGGGTAGTGATTGTGTATGAGGTGGACTTGAAATAAATGGATCAGTGTGAATTGGGCTAGTGGTTGGTGGTGTTTGTGGTGTTGGGGATAAATGAGTTGATGTCTCAGGCTGGCTCAAGGTTAAGGTTTGAGGTGGGGATTGAGTAAAGTGGTGTGGTTGAGTTTGTGGTGGTGATGGTATAATGGGTTGGTCAATGTGTAATGGTGATTGTGGTGGTGATGGAATAGGTAGGTCAGTTGGTAATGGATTGTGTAATGGGGTTTGTGGTGATTTTTCAGGTTCATCAGGTTCATCAATTTGCTCCCCCTGATCCAGTGCAACATCATTCATGGCTACTCCAGCCCCTCCTTCATCTCCATTATGATCATCATTTTCATCTTCAGAACTATCTTCATCACTCTCATCATCATCTTCTCCTCCTTCCTCATCTGAGCTTAACTCAGGTACATGCATAATTTCCAAATCATGGTTCAACAGCCATGGTAATACTTCATATGGAATGTTTGGATTGTATCGGTTCGCCCTTCCTGGATTGGCAATTCTTCTGTAAGTATCTGGATCCTGCAGCTGATGTGTCATACCAATTGTGGGTAGACCCTGTAATTCCCTGTTAAAGATTATCTGTAGGAATCTAGGGTATCACAGGAATCTATCAACTTCTGCCTTCTTCAAATTCCCAATCATGCCATCAAATATCATCTTAGAAAAATTGAAAGGAAGATCATATATAATACCAACAGTGGCATTTGCTAAATCATGACTCATCAGAGTCCATGATCCTTTTCTTGGAGCAAACCCCTGTATTTCATGGTGAATCAGGAACCTATACAACATTGGAAACATCCCTTTTGAAATTGTCCATCATGGACAGTTCCCTGATACCCCATTGTCTGCTCAAAGATCCTCATCAAATGATCAGTATTGAAATTAATATGGTTATGGTCATCATCACGTAGCTGCAGACATCTTCTTATCATTCCCTCTGTAACATGTATCTCATGGCTTGCAACAGTTGCCTTGATTCTTTTCCCATGAATTTCGTCCACCAGTCTTGCAGAACGCCTAAAATCTAGGGAATGATTTCTGTAGATGATTGGGGATTCTGTGAAAGCAAATCGCACATTGGATCTAGCCATCCAAGAAATCATCCTCTCCACTGGCTCATTATTGGGAGTGACATCCAATAGTGCGCACATATTGTGCTTTGGTTCAAAGGCATACTTAGGTTGAACTTCTTCTTCTTCTGCCATATCTGAACAACACAATCAAACATATTCAAAGTGAAATTAGCATAAAAGTTCATTACTTTAAGCAATTTCAAGCTATAAATTTTTAGAAGAAAGAGAGAAATTTTATTAAGAACCTGATCTTCGACAAATTAATAACCTAAACACAAAAACAGAGTATTAGTAATCAAGTACATAATCGAAGCCCATTATAGTCTAATCGTTATCTGAAAACAAAGTATTATTGCTTACCGAGTCAGAATTAGGGGGTTGATTAAAATGAGGGTTTGTATTAGAGACGAATATGATAAGTCGGTTAGGGTTTCTTTGAGAGTAAGCAGTTGCAGTGGAAGGAGAGAGAGAGAAATGGAAAATAATGTTGAAAATATCCCTAACTCCCTCTTATATATCTTTTGAAAGTGGGTTTTAAATGCATTTTGTCGTGTAGTGAATTATTGGCTGTCACACATAATAATCTTATCCATTTTAAATCCTTACCCGATAAAATTAAAAGGTTAAACATTGCTCGGAAAATTTTCATTATTAATTGACAAAGTTTACCCGGCATCTTCCACTTACATACCTTGCTCGGTCAAGCTAACTAATTTAAAGTCAAGTAAAGATGAAGGAAGCTTACCCGAAATGCCAGATTTCTTGATAACTTAATCACAAGATAAATAATCAAGTATAAAATATCAAATAAGCATCCTTTCTAGGAATCAATTAAGATACCCAAATAAATTTCTCAAATATAAATTGAGTAACTCAAACTAGCAATCAGAAACATTCAATCAAGCATACTTTGATATATAGTATGCCCGAGCAACCTTCATAAGATAGTGTGCTCGAACAACCTTCTTATACAAAGTATACTCGAAGAACCTTCCTATAGTATAAAGTGTGCCCGAAATGATATCTAGAAGACAGTGTACTCGAAAAGTCAAATTTTGAAATTTACCAAGTATATTGAGGGAACAATAGTGTACCCGGAATATAAAGTGTGCCCGGAAGACAAAGTCTGCCCGAAAACACTTGTAATTTCAAAGCAATCATAATCACAAGTAATACATAGCATGCTCGGAATGAAATTAAACATAAAACACCTAAGTGTTCTATAGTCTAAAAATTTCAAAGAGCTTGCCCACAATCCTATGTTAGCACTAAGCTTGCTAGGATTAACATATTCAAACATCAGATATGCTTGTGAACTAAACTAAACAGTGTAGTCTACTCGAGAAAATTCACATCATCAAATCATACCCGAAAAAGACAAACTAAGATAAAAGCAACTAAGTGTGCCCGGAAAGGTTAAAAAGCATAAAACCTTACCCGAAAATACATATTCAACTGTTTTGTACCCGGAAAGGTTTGAGAACATCACACCTTACCCGAAAATATATATTCAACCTATTAAAGGCAAAATGCAATACTGTTTGACTTAAACCACTTGTCAAAGACATTTCTAAGTTATGTATCATTTCAGATCATAGTTTAAGAGCAAATGGTGCATTTAGAGATCAAATTTCAGTTATGTTTCATTTTAAAACAATTTCTTTTTGTAAACTGAAAAGATCTCAGGAATGGGATCATATTGACTAAGTAGCTTTCTCAATACTTCATTCTCAGCATTATTATGACTACAAAGACAGGTCAACAGCAGGTCTAGACTTAACATGATTTTCATTTCTTTGGTGATATGATTAAGTTTCAATTAAGTTGCAGAAAATTTAATGGATAACACATGTTGTGTTCTGATGCTCCTTATCTATCCTCAAGGCTTATTTGGCTTTCTCCAGATCACCCCAATTTTGACTTTGACCCCCTGGTTTTGGTTAAAAACTTTTAATGATAGAACATATTTTTGAAAATTTATAAGATATTTCTTTTCAAATTTACAAACATATGTGAGGTTGAACGTTGGACTTACATGCCACGCAAATCGGACTTACATGCCTTTCATTCAGGATGTTTAAAGGACTTATATGATTGCCTCCACCCTTGTATTTCTGTTATTAACCCTCATGTTTGTATTTTTCCAATAAAAAATTGTGAACATGTATCAACTTTTGGTTGACTAAATATTTGAAATTAAAGTAGTTCACAGCTGTTCTTTGTCATTCTTTTTTTTAAAAGATGTTTGATTTTTGAGTAACCAAAGACCAACAGGCTTGTGTTTGACTGGATAATCACTTTTCTGCCTATCGTTTGAAGAGATTTATATAGGAACATGCATAGACAACAATGTAGCTCCACATAAATCATAGCATTTTCTTTATGTTCATATCACCTTAGATTTTACATATCATGAGAAAGCAACCATACATGTCAATGACTGTACTAAGAGTCCTTTTAGCCTATTAAATCCATATTATTGGCTAAGTAGTCAATGTACTACCATTTCCCAAATATTCAGTTTTAATATTCAATCACCCCAATGTCTCTTAATTGGCAGGTAAATGGCTATTCTGTTTGACCACAAGTAGTCAACAGGACCAAACATACATTGTGAATATATGCCCTTTCAAAGTCAGAGCTATTGACATAATTTTAAGTGAAGGAATAGAAAACAAGTTATAATTTCCCCAAATGCTATCAGTTTTCTGGTTAATGGCTCTCCTTTAAATCTTTGCAGATTACAGGACCAAACATACACAAGTGTATGTCCTTCCAACTGGGCAAATGACATAATTTTCAGCAAAGATAACTATCTGAGACTTTTCATAAAAAAACCTTCTTTTAAGCTTCTTTAGAGCTTGAACTGAATAGTATTATCATGTCTCTACACCACTAACAACTTGCTCATGTTTTGATCAAAATTTTGTGATTATGCAAAAATTCATTTGATAATTCATTTGAAACCTTTAAATTTGACATAAAGACATATTTTGACACAAACAGTTGTAACATATTCAAATCTTAATCACTTTCAACATAATTAAAACAGGCAGACATTTTCAACATTCATAGTCTATCCTATTCTAATAACATCTAGATGATCAGATAGCACACATATTCAAGCAATCATAATCAAGTGATTACTCATGATATCAGATAAGCATTTAATTCACATAGGAAGATCAAACTACTTATCCTAACATCAAATCAGTTAACTGAAAATCAATCAGTAGCATTAAATGACACATAATTAGCACAGATGAACACTTAATCACTAATCAGTTAACATCAAACAAGTAACATATTCATTCAACATTCAAAGTATGTGTCCTCTATTAAGAATAGTCAATTAGCACATACAGACACACACTAAGAACATGTCCTAAATCAGACCTCATCTGAGTTGATCATACCCAGAGCTTTCAAAAGAAAGTTGAATCTGGTTCTGTCAAGTGGCTTGGTGAATAGGTCAGCCAAGTTGTCACTTGTGTCAACTCTCTACATTTCAATCAAACCTTTTTCATTACAATCTCTAATGAAGTGATGTCTGATTTCAATATGCTTAGTCTTTGAATGTTGGACTGGATTCTTAACAGTAAAGTATGCAGCAGTATTATCAATGAAAATAGGGGTATTCAGAAAATTCAAACCATAATCCAGCATCTGGTTCTGAATTCATAGAACTTGTGCACAGCAAGCAGATGCAGAAATGTATTCAGCTTCAGCAGTTGAGATTGAGACAGTAGTCTGCTTCTTGCAGAGCCATGACACTAGCCTTTCACCCAAAAATTGACATCCTCCTGAGGTTGACTTCCTGCTCATGTTGCAGCCATCATAATCACTGTCTGTGTAGGCAATAAGGTCAAAAGATTGGTTCTTTGGATACCAAATTCCTAAGTCTGGTCTACCCTTCAAATATCTAAAAATTCTCTTAACAGCATTCATGTGGGAGACTTTTGGACTTGCTTGGAATCTTGCACAGACACATACAGCAAACATGATATCTGGTCTTGAAGCAGTAAGATACATCAGAGACCCAATCTTTGCTCTGTATTCATGTTCATCTACTGGCTCCCCCTTTTCATCAGCTACCATCTTTTCCTTTGTATCCATAGGAGTTGAAGCAGTCTTCAAATCATTGCATTTGAATTTGTCTAGGATGTCCTGCACATACTTAGACTGGTAGATGAAAATCCCATCAGCCTTTTGCTGAACTTGCAGTCCAAGAAAGAAGTTTATTTCCCCCATTGAACTCATACTGTATTTGGATTTCATTACCCCTTCAAACTCCATGCACATTTGTTCATTTGTTGAACCAAAGATGATATCATCAACATAGACCTGTAATAGCAGCAAGTCTGATCCCTTTCTTTTGTTGAAGAGGGTCTTGTCAATGGCTCCCCTTTTTAAACCATTTTCAAGAAGATGATTTGACAACTCATCATACCATGCTCTAGGAGCCTGATGCAATCCATAAAGGTCTTTGTTTAGCTTATACACCCTGTTTGGATACAAAGGATCCTCAAAACCTGGAGGTTGAGCTACATACACCTCTTCATCAATCTTTCCACTTAGGAATGCAGACTTAACATCAAGCTGGAACACCTTAATGTTCTTTGAGGCAGCATATGCAAGAAAGATTCTGATAGCTTCAAGTCTTACCACTGGAGCAAAGACTTCCTCAAAGTCTATTCCTTCCTCTTGAAGGCATCCCAGTGCCACAAGCCTAGCCTTGTTCTTAATCACAATACCCCTCTCATCCCTTTTGTTTCTAAAAACCCATTTTGTGCCAATTGCAGATCTGTTCCTTGGCCTGTCAACAAGATCCCAAACATGTAGATCTCTGAATTGTGCCAGTTCCTCCTGCATTGCCTCCACCCAACTACTGTCCTTTAGTGCTTGAAGAATGTTCTTTGTTTCTATTTGGGATAGAAAGCAGGAGTATAAACATATGTTTGCAGATTCTAAATGACTTCTAGTAACTCTTTCATTTATATCTCCAATGATGTTTTCAGAGGGATGATTCTTTTCAACATAAGGGGTTTGAACTATCATATCTGCAGACATATTTGTGTCAAGATTTGATTCATTGAGATCTGGTTCTTCAATGATCAATTCTGTTTCATCATCATGAAACTCTGGTGCTTCTTCAATGTTCTGTCTTGAGGTAGATGCACCATTGTTTCCAATATTCAAGCTTTCAAACAAATGTTGAAATCATGCAGTAGTCACATCTTCTTCAGTTGTTTGGTTGCTTGGGTTCTCTTCAGTCTGAACTTGATCATTCTCTACTTCTTGATTGTCTTGATTAAGCTCTGCATGATCTTGTTCTTGGTCAACAGTGTCATTTGAGATACCCTTGATAAATGTATACTCCTTTTCTTTGTTAGCAAACTTCTTCCATAACCCTTCTAAGTCCAATGTTTTATCCTTTTTCTCTTCAAATACACTGGTCTTGTAGAATGAGTCATCAAAGTCTTCAAGATAAATCTTGAAAGACCTTATCATTTTTTCATGATTAAACAGCCATTGCTGCACCATCAACTGTGTTAAACTGATTTTCATTAAAGATGATGTCAGATGATTCAATAACACTCATATTGTCTTTCACATATACTCTGTAAGCTTTTGAGTGTGTTGAATATCCAACAAAGAAACAATCCAAGGATTTAGTTTGAAACTTGTTCAAGTAGTCCCTGGTGTTCAGAAGAAAACATTTGCATCCAAAGGGCTTGAAAAACTTGATATAAGGCTTTCTATTGTTGAAAATTTCATATGGTGTCTTGTTATGCCTTTTGTTGACAAGTACCCTTTTCTGAACATAGCAGACAGTATTGATGGCTTCTGCCCAGAATGTCACTGGTAAATTTGCATATGCTATCATGGTTCTTGCAGCTTCAGTAAGTGTTCTGTTTCTTCTTTCTGCAACACCATTTTGTTCAGGAGTTATAGGAGCTGAGAACTGCTGAAATATTCCCTTTTCTGTGCAGAATTCTTCCATAACTCCATTTTGAACTCTGTACCATTGTCCCTTCTCATTGTTTTAACTTTCTTATTCAGTTTGTTCTCAATCATTGTGACACAGCCCTTAATCAACTTTGTAGTCTCATCCTTTGTACTCAGGAAATAAACCCAAGTATATCTTGAATAATCATCAATGATCACAAGACAATATCTTTTCTTCCCTACACTTGGAACACTCACAAGACCAAAAAGATCCATGTGAAGTAAATCAAGTACTTGATCAATTGAACTGATGAGCTTTGACTTATGAGTTGACTTGTCCTGTTCGCCCTTTTGACATGAACTGCAATGTTCTTCCAATTTGAACTCTCTTGTAGGTAAGCAAATGACATGCTCACCCTTAACAAGTTTGTTCATATTCTTCAGATTCACATGACATAGTTTCTTGTGCCACAATTTAGACTCATTTTCAATGGCTTTGGAAACAAAACATGTACCACCCCTTGAAACAGCTTCCTTCATATTGAGCTCATATAGGTTGCCATTTCTAGGTGTCATCATCATAATCATTTCAGGTGGGATAACAAATTCAGGTTTTAAGATGAAATAGTGTGAGTCATCAAAACCAACTTTGTATCCCTTATCACACATTTGTGATATACTTAGCAGATTGTATTGTAAGCCTTCCACATGGAACACATTATCAAATGAAACTTTTCCATTTGTTAAAATTCCTTTCCCAACTATCATTCCACCATTTTCATCACTTCCAAATGCCACAGGACCTTCAAACTTTTCTTCATAATTAACCAGTGACCTCTTGTCACAAGTCATGTGCCTAGAACATCCACTATCCATGTACCATATGTTATTCAGTGGAGTGGACTGTTCCTGCACAAAAAAGTTTTATTTGTTAGGTGATGAAGTGCAAGTCATTTCAACTTGCAACTCATCAGTTTCAATTTCAGTGGCTGCACTAGAAGTGAGTGTTGTTGGTTTAGGATCTTCATGAGTCAACTCAAGGTTTTCTGAGTTATCTGTTTCATATCCACACTCTCTTGGATTTTTTACTAATGATGTGATGTTCTTGCTTTCAACATCTGTTTTTGTAACTTCTTGCACAACATACTTCTTCTCTTCAGAATAGTCTCTTACATCAGCAGTCTTTTCAACTTTGGTTTCCACCTTGGGTTTCCAAAGAAAACCTTGTGGTTCATATCCATGTTTTAACAAGAACTTCTCATAACCTTTTAGTTTTGTTGATTTCTTTCTTGAAAAGACACCTTTGTTTCTGGTCTTTTCATTACTAGATGGACATTGAGATTCATCAGACTTGACTGATTGAGTGTCTTGTTCGATTTTCAAAGACTGATAATCCTTTTTAATTGCTTTCTCATGCTTCTTAGGAGACATACTTCTTCTTACTGATTTGGTCACATGTTTCTTTATTTTGATATCAGTTTTCTTTTCATTTCTTGTTTCCTTTATTGATGTCAATTCATCTTTGTTCATGATTTCATTTCCACACACCTTTCCTTTTCCTAGGTAATCATAATACATTTTGCTTGTATTTAACGAAGTCTTGGACATACTTTGTTTCATCTGGGACATGGAAGGGTTTGAATTTAATCTTTCATTACATGTATCTGTGAGGTGACCATATTCATCACACTTCTTGCACCATACTTTTCCTTTGAATCCTTCATACTCTTTTGGTTTCTTGAACCTTTCACTTGGTTTAGGTGATTTGACTCCAAGCGTCTTCTGAGTCTTCAGACTATCAAAATCAATAGAGAAGGGAACAAACTCCTCAATTTTGATGTCTTGACTTTCAACTTTGCTTTTAACAAAGACAATTTTCTCCATAATCATAGGTTCCTCATCACTGCTCTCTCTATGCCTTGACTGTCTTTTCTCATATTCTTCCATAGTTTCCACTTCTCCAACATCAAGCACTTCATGACTTGAAAAGATTGGATAAACAGGGATAAAATTTTCTGCTTCAACTTCTTCAGTTACTTTCTTCTTTTTGTTTTGTTTTATCCTTTCCAACACAGCCTTGCTTGGTGGCTTGACTGCATTGTAGCTTACCTTTCTCTTTTCATAACTGTCATAAGATACATGCTCTGATCTTATTTTCACATTCTGTTTCTTCATTCTAGGTGTTACAGGTGGATACATAGGAAGTTTGTCAATGGATTCTGGTTTCTTGTATCTTCTTCCTTTTTCAGCTTCTTTGATTTGTTCATCTGTGATCTGATCACTCAAATCACTCAAATCATCTTGATTGAGATCATTAGAATCAAAGTCATCCTTAGAGACTTGAACTCCAATTGACTTATCTTCTATCACTTCTTCTTTCACAACAAATTCACCTTCTTCATTTACTTCAACATTTTTGTATAAATCAACAAAATCTTCTTTATCTTGAAAGACATCTCTAAACTGTTGCAGGTATGCATCTCTTTTCTCTTTATCAACTTTTGGCATAAAGTTGTTGTTGAATGGAGGTGGAACTGCTCTGTATATGTCTTTCTCACTTACTTGGTTTAGAATACCACAGATGTTTCCCGTAGAAACCAAGTTCTTTAGGAATTCAAATTTAACTTGCAGTTTTGTGTTCCACACATTTTCTTCAACAAACATCTTCTTTAGTCCATCTATCTCAGTGATGTATATGGTTTGAGTTCTGTAACAGATCATGCAATCATCTTCCAGACTTTTAATCTTTTCTTCACTGATCAGTTCACTAGACTCATACCTATTGATGATACTTTGTTTCCTAAAACACTCACTTTCCAGCTTGCCTACTTTTGTTTTCAATTCATTGATAATTTCATTTAAATCAACAGTAGGAGCAGAGTGTACCTGAGATGATGAACCACCTTCTTTTTCAATCAAGGCCATGAAAGCCACATTTGCCCTCTTGATGTCATATGCAATGTCTTCTTCATGATTGCTCCAATCAAAATTACCCTCATGCTGCGAAGTTACAGACACATTTCCATAATTTCTGGGTTGATTTTGGTTGGTTGGAACTGAATTGTTTGGAACACGTTGAAGATTCTGATTGTTGTTCCTTTGAAATCATTGATTCCGTGGCACAACTTGTTGATTATTGTTCATTGGTGGCTGTTGAAAGTTGTTAAAGTTGGGGTTAGGGTTATAATTGTGGGAGTTACTGAAATTGTTGTTTCTTGAAGTCTGTTGAAACTGTTGATATTGATGCTGCTGATTTCTTGGTTGATTCTAGTATTGGTTCATCTAAAAGTTTCTTGGCATATTGCATTCTCTGGCAAAGTGACCAGGTTGTTGACAGTTATAGCAAATGGCTTTTGACTTATCAAAACCAATTCTTTCATTAGGTCCTGATAGAAGAGATCTACCAGTCCTATTATATAGCCTCTTGCTTCTTAGAGCCAACATGGCTGCTTGCCATTTCAAATCCATGTCTTCCAAATCATCTTTTCCTTAACCTAATTAATAAGCCCCGGGGGAGAATGATGATGGAGATGTATTGCGGCCTTCTCCTGTTCATCAACTCTAACCGCATTCTTCTGCAGTTGATGTTACGGATCAGCCTCACGCTTCAAACAACTTTGCTCAGCATCTTCTGCCGATTGTCAGCCTGTTCAGCTGACCTCAGAGGATTCCAGTCACCCGGCACAGCATGTTTATTCTCGGCAACGATGACAGTCTCTTTCACAGGGTCAGACTACTCCATAAGATCAGCAGTCTAGCCCAGTTGCTCCCCTTTTAGGCGCTTCCTCTAGTTACAGAGTGAATTCAATAGTTCTAGGCAGGCGATAGGGGCTTCAGGGGGATAACATGAATCGTATAAGCCTGAACCCTATTAGTTATGTGCTTCCCCCTTCAAGAGCTGAGCTACTACCCTAATAAAGTTCTCTTCATCAATTTGCTCCAAATCATCTTGAACAATTCTTGTATGAACCATGTTCTTTGCAACAAAAGCATTATAAGATTCAGTGAACATTGAGAACAAACCATGATAATCTGATCCATGACTTCCATTGCCACCAACGAAAGGTGTATGTCCACTAGCCATTGAGGCTGAATCATGTTCTTCTAGGAGTTGGACATTAAACCTTTGCTGATTTTGTGAGTTGCTTGAACTACCACCAACAAAGCCTTAGGTGTATTAACATCATGCTCAATTGGTTCTTCAATGATGGGAATCTGTTGCTGGTTTTTGGTTGACAAGTTCCCCATAGGTGCAATAAGAGCAATGGTTACTTGAAAACATGGCTTTTCTTCTTTGATCATTTCATTCTCAATCATTTCTATTTTTGCAGCTTGAAGGAAGCATACTACATCATCAACCTTCAAATCATTGAAATTTGGTTTTTGAAGGATGAACTTGCAGGCAGTATACCATTTTTTAGGCATTGAATTGAGAAGTTTGGTATTCAGATCAAAATCAGTCATAACATAATCAGTTGTCCTCAACTCATTCACAATAGCTAGAAATCATTCTAGAATTGATTTCAATCTTTTTCCCTCCTTATACTTGAACCTTTCTAACTGTTGCTTCAGTCATTTTTTCTTTATGTACTTCAGCTCAGTATTCCCCTCATACATCTCAAGAATGGCATCATACATTGCCTTGGCAGTTGTATGATGTGCCACCTTGGTTAAAATTTCCCAAGACAGTCCTAGCTTAATCATAGCTAAGCCCTTGTCATCTATCTTTCTCAATCTTTCTCTTACAGCAGCGGTTGCATTAGCATTTGCACCTTCATTGTTGTCCCGTGGTCCATTCTTGATTGAATTCCACATATCAACATCATTTTAGCAAACGGCTGCTTCAAAGAGTACTTTTCATTTGGTAAAGTTTTCCTGTCCATACAATCTTGGAATCTTGTTAGTAGACACTTCTTGTTCCTCATATCTAGACATTTTTGAAAGAATCAAAATCAGTTTCTTTGTAAAAACAAAGTTTCAAAATAATCAGATCTGAAAACAGGTTGTTCAGATTTGACGTGTCTGATATGATTAGAGCAAGATTTATAAATAAAGATTAAAACTTTGATTGAAATAAGGAAGAGAAAACACCAATAGATTGTAGATCTGGAAGAAAAATGAAAAACAGAGCTACTGACGTCACTTTTCAATAGAACAGTTGTCTGCTTACGTCATCTTTCTTCAAATATTCAATCAGAAACAAGAATCTTACTAAAATAGCAGCAACAAGCTCTGATACCATTTGTCAGGTCCTCGATTTCAGCTGAATCTTACTCAAATCATGTCATAACTCTCACAAATAAATGTGTTGACAAGGGAGTTAATGACGGGTTGCTATATTTAGAAAGATTACTGTTTATTAAAGGCGGAATCAATAATAAACAAGGTAGTTTCTATCAATATTCATATGTAAATAACACACACAAGATTCACTCAAAAGATTTCCATTATACGAAGATCATCATACAAAGGATAATCAATTTAGGGTTTCTTGAAGGAAAACGGCAGTGGATAAATATTCTCACTTAGTATTGAGCCGCCTATTTTTCCGTGTTGTGTCGATCTCTTGTGTCCTCAGGTGTGCCCTAATTATTCCTTTTATAGGACTGACACCTTTGGACAGCTGTCATTCCTTCTAGAAACCCTAAATGCTAAAACATATTTAAATTACATATTCAGAAATAATACTAAGTGTAAAACAAGTCTTCCGGGTAGGCTTTGCACCAATTTTGTCTTTCCGAGTATGCTCTGCCATCCTTCATAACTTGGTAACATAGAAGTGTGCTCGGGATCAGTTTCTGGGTAGACTTTACTTGAAGAGTATTTTACCAAGTAAAATACTCATCGGGTAGACTTCAATCTTCTTGACTTTGCCAGACTTTGCCCGACAAACCCATATGAGTAACCTTGTTCTTCAATGGTCCCTTCAACCCTTTGCTAGAGAATAGCTTATTAGCAAAGTGTGCTTGGTAGCACTGTTCCTTTCTTGAGTTGAACCTTGCCCGATGATTCTTAAGATATTCCATCAAGACATCAAGCATACTTGGACCAACTTATTAATGAATACCTTGCCCGGTCTTCCAATCACTTGGCTTCATGAGCTAGGTTGGCCAAAAGCTTACTCTAAAGTGAACTTTACTTGGCTATGAAGAACAGACTTGCTTGATAAAGTGATCCTTGCCCGAATAAGCATAACTAGTGAACCATGCCCGGTATCACACTAATTTTCAAACCCTGCCCAGATATCCACTAAAGAAGACTTAAAGAAGATAACCTTGCCCGATAGACAAAATATCGTACCCGGCTAAGTAAAAGCTTGCTCGAAAGTCTAAGGTGTGCCCAGTTCCATACTTAGTCATTTCTAAGGAGGTTGAGAAGATTCCAATCTTCCATCTGATCAGTTTTGGGTCATATCTTGACTCAACATTGAGCGTGTCACTGCACCAACTGGGCCAACTCCTACTAATTTAGGACATGTTACGGCTCCAGAAGTTTCTAATCTGGGTGACCCTGACCGAATTATGAGGGACAATCGCCAAACTAGATCAGTATTAGATCTAGAAGATTACTCCGGTGATTTTGATATGGCGAGGTCTCACCGTCATAATTCCAGATCCGGCGGACTACTGTCCCCGGAGGAATGGCATCATGCAAGAGAGCCTGAAAGCGGAATACGAGCGTAGAGTGCGTAATGCACATCTTCATGCTCGCGCTCTGACTTACGAAGAATCTCCCCGGAGATCTCTTTCTCCTCCTCCAACGGTGAGGGGAAGTCAGATCCGCTACTGTCAACAAACTGAGCAAGAATTTGTTGAACCACGAAGGTTACGCCCTCATCCTCGCATGGACATGCGGATGCCTTCCTACTTTTATGAATATGATACCTATGAATCAACGTATCACCCAGGAGACTATAGTTTCTACACGGGTGATAGCAGAATGAGTTCGAGGGTAAGAAGCCGTCTTCCGCGGAACGTAGTCCGCCACACCGAGTACCATGGTGTTGCTGAGGAAGATTTCACCAAGCCATATCGTCCGGCAGCTTTCGCCGAGAAGTCGAAATTCATAGCAGGCATTGCGACAACACCTTTTCCTGTCAATGCTAAAATACTTACAATGGTGGGTAGATACAACGGCATGATTGATCCAAGTGATCATCTCCAAAACTGCGTAGCGGTAGGTGGTGTGAGGGGATGGACGCTCCCTTATTGGTGTCACATGTTCGCATTGACACTAACAGGGGCAGCGAGGGAATGTTTTGAAAAGTTACCTGACGGTCAAATTTCTAGCTGGGATGATCCGGTGAAAAAGTTTTCACAGCAGTTCAGCCAGCAGAAGAAGGACACGCGTGACCAGTCAGAAATTCTGGATGTTGTCCGCCATGATAACGTACCCATAGAAGATTTCATTACCAGTTTCAATGATGAAAGTCTGAACATTGTTTGGATCAGAAAGTCTGAACATTTTCGCGGTGCCTTCTGCAAGAATGTCAAGTGTGACGAGTTGATCCGCACACTCACTGGTAGGGATGGAATGCCAAAAGAATGGGACGATCTTATGACCGCGGCAAAGTTTTTTGCCAACACTGAAAAAATATTGGGAAATAACGATTCAAAACAAAAGATCAAAGTCGAGTTTCAAACTCCATGACCCAATAAACAGGCAAAAGGGCCAATCTGGTCAAGACTTCAGCTGAATACGGAAGCATCAAAGCCATTCGATGCAAGATCTCTCATTGGCAACAAGAACAAAGCAGGACCCTCGAATCGAGGTCTTAACAGGTGGACTCCTCTCTCAAAGACCCTGCTGAAATTCTGATCACAGAGAATGTAAATTTTCGGAAGCCACAGTCACTCACAATGAGGTCATTCCTTGATACCAAAAAACATTGTTCGTATCATAATGACATTGGTCATAACACGAACGAATGTAATGCTTTGTAAAGCGAAATTGAGGTGGCTGTGAAGTCCGGGAAACTTGGACACCTGGTGAAAGATGGAAAGCTTGGGATTGGTAAAGTTCTTGTGCGGGACAACCAGGACCCATCAAAAAGCAAGTCAAGGAATTAAACGTCCATATGATCCAGGGCGGACGTAAGACGGGAGGAAAGAGAAGAGAGTTTGACGAAGAAAAATGGAAAAATGAACCAGTAATTTTTCCACGAATTAAGGGAGGTCCCAATAACAAACACCCCCTAATTATCACCGCTCTCTTCTGTCATTATCGCTCCCAATATGTTTTCTTTGACACTGGCAGTACATCGGACATCATGTACGAACAGTGCTTTGACAAACTTGATGAAGAGGATAAAGAAAGTCTGAAACCCATCCATGCTCCTGTGTCAGGATTTGGAGGAGAAATAATCCACCCGTGAGGGGTGATTTCTTTCCCAGTCACTTTAAGTGATGGAACTCATTCAAGGACCGAAGAGGTCGAATTTTTTGTTCTGCCAGCAACGTCGAAACATGATATCATCTTAGGACGAGAAGCAATTGGTGATTTCAATGCTCATCCGTCCACAGCTCACGGTGCGGTAGGGGTTCCAACTCGCACCGGCTTAGTGATAATTCATATCAATCGACATTGCTTCGCAACTGAAAGCTCAACACCCAGCAAGTTTCCAAAACAATCTCCGAGGACTGAGCCGGAAAAACGGGTTTTGAACCAGAAGTTTCCTGATCAAACTGTAACAATTGGACCTGCTATCTTTGAGATAGTAAGGACCTTTTTGAAACAGTTGTTATCAAAGAACATCGATGTCTTCGCATGGCAACCCGCGGACATGACTGGTGTCCCGCGGAGTATTGCGGAGCACAAACTGAGGGTAAATCCAATGTTTACACCGATAGTTCAGAAACAACGTAAAATGGGTCCGGAACAAACAAAAGCAATGAATGAGGAGTTCAGGACCTCTTACAGGCTGGAATTATCCGTCCAATTCAATATCAAACCTGGGTCGCCAATCCGGTTATCGTTCCCAAAAGCAACGGGACATGGTGGATGTGTATAGATTTCAAGGATCTAAACAAGGCGTGTCCCAAGGACTGTTACCTGTTACCGGAAATCGATCTCAAGGTTGACGTTGTGGCACCGTTTAAATTCAAGTGATTTTTAGATGCTTACAAAGGCTATCATCAAATCCGCATGGCTGCGGGTGACGAGGATAAAACAGCCTTTCGTACCGATCAAGGCACCTTTTGCTATAAAATGATGCGTTTCGGACTAAAGAATGCGGGGTCCACATATCAGCGATTGATGGACATAGCGTTTAATGGTCAAATTGGTCGAAATCTGGAAGTTTATATGGACGACCTCGTTATCAAGAGTATTGAGGAAGACCAAATGTTGAAAGACATCGAAGAGACGTTCGAAACATTGAAAAATATCAACATGAAGCTGAATCCAGCTAAATGTTCGTTCGGGATGGAGGAAGGGAAATTCATCAGAGTAATTGTTACGGGTGCGGGCTTCAAAGCTAATCCGGATAAAGTCCAAGCTGTAGCCCGCATTCCTTCTCCTTTCTCCCTCAAGGAAGTTCAGACGCTCAACGGTCGTTTGGTTGCTTTGAATCGCTTTTTGGCAAATCATGCAGCCAAATCCTATCCTTTTGTCTCAACACTAAGAAACTACCTCAAGAAAGCAAAATTCAGATGGATCACAGAAGCGGAACAAGCTTTCTTGGAGGTTAAAAAATGTTTGATGGAATTGCCCACGTTGACAGCACCTTATGCGGGGGAGCCCTTAACAATGTACTTGTCAGCATCAGACATTGCTATCGGGGCTGTCCTCCTGACAGATAGGAAAAATGTTCAAACACCGATTTACTACGTCAGCAGAATACTGTCAGACCTAGAGACAAGATATTCAATGTTGAAAAACTTGTCCTAGCATTGGTCTATGCTGCCCGACGCCTCCGCAGGTACTTTCAGGGGCATCCCATCAACGTTTTTACCGGATACAAACTCAAGAACGTTCTCAGTAAGCCGGAATTGTCTGGGCGATTGGCGAAGTGGGCCATCGAGCTAGGTGAACACGCGATAGAATACAAACCTAGGCCAACAATTAAAGGGCAGGTGTTGGCGGACTTCGTCACTGAAGTCCCGCAACACAAAGAGAAAGAATGAATGATCGAGCAACAACCCCAAGCACCTCCTGAACAAGGACATATTTGGTCTTTGTTCACGGACGGGGCTTCAAGTAGTGAGGGATCTGGCGTAGGCTAGTCAATCCCTAAGGCCACTAGTTTACATACGCCATAAAGTTAGACTTCAAGAGTACTAACAACGAGGCAGAGTATGAGGCTTTCCTGGCCGGCTTACGGATAGCCAAAAAGCTTGGGGTGAAACATTTGGAAGCCCGCGTGGACTCCATGTTAATTGCGGTATAGATCAATGGCACATATGAAGCAAAGAATGACATAATGGCTTCCTATGTGTCACAGGCGAAAGATTTGATGCTCCAGTTCTCCTCATGCAAAGTGATCCACATAAAAAAAAGCGAGAACAAATCAGCAAATGCTCTTAGCAAACTGGCTTCAACAAATTTCGAACACTTTGCTAAAGACATCCGTATTGAAATATTGGACCTCCCGTCTATTCCGCAACATAAAGTTTTGGTGATTCAAACCGGAGTGGAATCCTGGATGACACCTATCACAGCATACTTGTCATCAGGAGCCCTCCCAGAAGGAAAAGCCGAGGCCCGGAAGATAAAACACAAAGCCTTGAACTACCAGATACATGACAGTGTTTTATACCGACGTTCCTTCCTTGGACCACTACTTCGATGTGTGGACGCCGAGGACATGAATTACTTAATCAGAGAAGTTCATGAAGGCATATGTGGTCTTCATGCTGGCCCCCGCACGGTCGTAGGAAAATTAATGAATGCTGGATATTATTGGCCAGGAATGCATCTGGACGCTGTACATGAAATCAGAAAGTGTGATTCATGCCAACGTCATGCTCTTAACATGCTACGACCAAAGAATGAGCTCGTTCCAGTCACTTCAGCTTGGCCGTTCTAAAAATGTGTTGGGTCAAGAAATTGACCTAAGGGGAAGATTGCTAAGTCAAAGATTTGTTCAAAATGACATATGGGAGATTGAAATTTTCTCAACCTCCTCAGAATTCGCTAAGTATGGATCCGGGAAAACCTTAGACTTCCGAGCAAGATTTACTTAGCCGGGTACGATATTTTGTCTATCGGGCAGGGTTATCTTCTCTAAGTCTTCTTTAGTGAATCTCCGAGCAGGGTTTGCAAATTAGTGAATTATCGGGTATGGTTCACTAGTATATGCAAGTCCGGGCAATGATACTTTATCAAGCAGGTTTGTTCTTCATAGCTAAGTAAAGTTCAATTCCGAGTAAGCTCAGGCTAACCCAGCTCATGAAGCCAAGTAATTGGAAGACCGGGTAAGATATTCATTAATAAGTATGGTCCACGTAAGCTTGATAATTTAATGATATATCTCAAGTATCATCGGGCACGGCTCAACTTAAGCAAGGAATAGTGCTACCGAGCACACTTTGCTAATAAGTTTTTCTCTAGCAAAGGGTTGAAGGGATCATTGAAGAACAAGGTTGCTCGTAAGGGTTTGTCGGGCAAAGTCTGACAAAGCCAAGAAGATTGAAGTCTACCCGGTGAGTATTTTACTTGGTAAAATACTCTTCAAGTAAAGTCTACCCGGAAACTGATCTCGAGAACACTTCTATATTACCAAGTCATAAAGGATGGCAGAGCATACTCGGAAAGACTAGATTGATGCAAAGCCTACCCGGAAGACTTGTTTTACACTTAGAATATTTCTGAATATGTAATTTGAATATGTATTTACGTTTGAGGTTTTCTAAAAGGAATGACAGCTGTCATAAGGTGGTAGGCCTATAAATATAATGTTTTAGGGCACGCCGCCTAAGGCAGACAGACACATTAATTAAGAAAGAATATTGTGTGTGACGGCTGTCTTAGTATAGTACTGATAAAACCTTCCTTCAAGAAACCCTAAATCGATTATCCACTTTGTATGATTGATATTATATAACTGGAAATCTTTTGAGTAAATCTTGTTTGTGTTGGTTACCTTTGAATACTGATTAAGAAACCATATGTTTGTTATTGATTCCGCCTTTAACAAATGGTGATTTTTCTAAATATAGCAACCCGTCATTAACTCTCTTGTTAGCACATTTATTTGTGTGAGTTACGACATGATTTGAGTAAGATCCAGCTGAAATCGGGGACCTGACAAGTGATATCAGAGCTTGTTGCTACTATTTTGGATATATTCTTGTTGCTGATTGAAGATTTGAAGAAAGATGACGTAAGCAGACCACTGTTCCATTGATTTGTGACGTCAGCAGCTCTGTTCTTCATTTTTCTTCCAGATCTACAATCTACCAGTGTTTTCTCTTCCTTATTTCAATTAAAGCTTTAATCTTTATATCTAAATCTTGCTCTAATTATATCAGACACATCAGATCTGAAAAACCTGTTTTCAGATATGATTATTTTAAAACTTTCCTTTTTACAAAGAAACTGATTTTAAGTCTTTGTTAATGTCTGGATATGAGGAACAAGAGGTGTCTAGTAACAAGATACCAAGATTGTATGGACAGGAAAACTTTACCAAGTGGAAAGTGCTTTTTGAAGCAGCCGTGTGCTACAATGATGTTGATATGTGAAACTCCATCAAGAATGGTCCACAAGCTGCAGTTGAAGAAGGTGCAAATACAACTGGAACTGCTACTGTAAGAGAAAGAATGAGAAAGGTGGATGGCAGGGCCTTAGTTATGATTAAGCTAGGACTGACTTAGGAGATTTTAACCAAGGTGGCACATCATACAACTGCCAAACAAATGTATGATGCCATTATTGAGATGTATGAAGGGAATACTGAGCTGAAGAACATTAAGAAACAATGATTGAAGCAACAGTTTGAAAGGTTCAAGTATAAGGAGGGAGAAAGGTTAAAATCAATACTAGAACGTTTTCTAGCCATTGTGAATGAGTTGAGGACAACTGATTATGTAATGACTGACTTTGATTTAAATACAAAGTTACTCAACTCAATGCTAAAGGAATGGTATACTGCTTGCAAATTCATCCTTCAGAAGCATAAATTCAATGAATTGAAATTGGATAATATAGTATGCTTCTTTCAGGCTGCAGAACTTGAAATGATAGAGAATGAAATGATTAAGAAAGAAAGACCCTACTTCAATGTTTCAAATGCATTGATTGCACCAATGGGTAACTTGACTACCAAGAATCAACAGCAAATTCCCATCATTGAAGAACCAGTTGAGCATAATGCTGATACTCCAAAATCTTTCATTGGAGGTAGCACAAGTAATCAAGGAAATCAGCAGAGGTTCAATGTGCAACTGATTGATGACACTGATTCTGCCTCTATGACAAGTGGAAATTTACCTCATTCTAGTGGTGGAAATGGACAAGGCAATGAAACACAGGCCTTACTTTCTATGTTCACTGAGTCATATAATGCCTTTGTTGCAAAGAACTTGATTCACACAAGTGTGGTACAAGATGACTTAGAACAAATTGATGCAGATGATTTGGAAGACATGGATTTGAAATGGCAAGCTACCACGTTGGCTTTGAGAAGTAAAAGGCTGTTACTGGTTTCTGGTCCTAATGACAGGATTGGATTTGACAAGTCAAAAGTAATTTGCTACAAATGTCAGCAACCTGGTCATTTTGCAAGAGAGTGCAATAAACCAAGAAACTTTCAGATGAATCAATTTCCGAATCAACAGCCAAGAGGTCAGCAACAATACCAACAAAATCAGCCAAGATTCAACAACAACAACTTCAATCCCAACAACAATTACAACCCCAACTTCAACAAATTTCAGCCTCAAATGAACAATCAACAACAAAGTATGCAACAAACTCAAGGTTTTCAAATGAACAACAATCAAAATCTTCAGGCAGCTCAAAATGTTCCAAAAAACACTGTTCCAGCAAACCAAAATCAGATCAGAAATCAAGGAAATGTGGCAGTGACTACACAACATGAAGGAAATTTTGATTGGATCAATCATGAAGAGGACATTTCAGATGATATCAAGAAAGAAAATGTGGCATTCATGGCCATAATTGAGAAAGAAAAAGGATCATCATCTTAGGTACACTCTGCTCCCACTGTTGATTTAAATGAAATTATCAATAAATTGAAAACAAAAGTAGGCAAGCTGGAAAGTGAGTGTTTTAGGAAACAGAGTATCATCAATGGGTATGAGGCTAGTGAACTGATCAGTGAAGAAAAGATTAAAAGCCTAGAAGATGACTGCATGATCAGCTACAGAGCTCAATCTAGATACATCACTGAGATTGATGGATTAAAGAAGATGTTAATTGAAGAAAAGGTGCAGAACACTAAACTGCAAATGGAAACTGAATTTTTAAAGAACTTGGTCTCAACAGGAAACATATGTGGTATTCTGAATCAAGTGAAGGACCAAGACAAATACAAAGCAGTTCCACCTCCATTCAATAACAACTTCATGCCAAAAGTTGACAAAGAGAAGAGAGATGCATACCTGCAGCAATTCCGAGATGTCTTTCAAGACAAAGAAGAATTTGTTGATTTGTACAAAAAAGGTAGAAGTAAATGAAGAAGGTGAGTTTGTAATTAAAGAAGAAGTAAAAGAAGATAAGTCAGTTGGAGTTCAAGTCTCTAAAGATGACTTTGATTATGTTGAATTGGATCAAGATGATTTAAGTGATTTAAGCGATCAAATCACTGATGAGGAAATCAAAGCTGCTGAAAGAAAAAGAAAATACAAGAAACCAGAATCTGTTGATCAACTTCCAAAGTATCCACCAGTCCCTCAAAGAATGAAGAAACAAAATGATAAGATGAAAAGAGAACATGTATCTTTTGACATTTGTGAAAAGAAGAAGATAAGCTACAATGCAGTCAGGACACCAAGCAAGACTGTGTTGGAAAGGATAAAGCAAAACAAAAAGAAGAAAATAACTGAAGAAGTTGATTCAGAAAACTTTATCCCAGTTTATCCAGTCTTTTCTAGTCATAAAGTATTGGATGTTGGAGAAGTGGAAACTATGGAAGAATATGAAAAGAGACAGTCAAGGGTTAAAGAAAGCAGTGATGAGGAACCTATAATTATGGAGAAAATTGTCTTTTTCAAAAGCGAACTTGAAAGACAAGACATCAAGATTGAGGAATTTGTTCCTTTTTTAAATTGATTTTGATGGTTTAAAGAATCTGAAGACTCTAGGAGTCAAGACACCTAAGCCAAGTGAAAGGTTCAAGAAACCAAAAGAGCATGAAAAATTTAAAGGCAAGGTATGGTGCAAGAAGTGTGATGAATATGGTCATCACACAGACTCATGCAATGAGAGAATGAAATTTCAACCATTTCATGTCCCAGATGGAACAAAGTATGGTCAAGACTTTCACCTGTACAAACAAAAGTATGATGTATATATGGGAAAAGGAAAGGTGTGTGGAAATGAAACCATGAAAAGAGAAGAAAACAAATCTGCTAAGGAGACAAGGATTGAAAAGAAAGCTGATGTCAAAACAAAGAAGCAAGGGACTAAATCAGCAAGATTAAGTATATCTCCTAAGAAGCATGAAAATGTGACCAAAAGGAACTCTCATCCTTTGAGAATCAAACAAGATACTCAATCAGTTAAATCTGATGAATCTCAAGGATCACCTAGAAGTGAAAAGATAAGAAACAAAGGTGTCTTTTCAAGAAAGAAATCAACAGAACTGACAGGTGATGAGAAGTTCTTATTGAAACATGGATATGAACCACAAGGTTTTCTTTGGAAATCTAAGACAGAAACTAAGGTTGAGACAGTTGCTGATGTGAGAGACTACTCAGAAAAGAAGTACTATGTGATAAAGGAGTATGCCAGTGACTCAGCTGAGTACCAGAACTCAACCTCACTTGTTAAAACCCCAAGAGAGTGTGGTTATGAAACCGATAATTTAGACAACTTAGAAGTCACTCATGAAGATCCTGAACCAACAACACTCACTTCCCAAGTTGTCACAGAAACTGAAAATGATGAGTTGCAAGCTGTAGAAGCCTGCACTTCATCACTCAACTAATCAAACTTTTTCTTTTGTGCAGGAACAGTCCACTCCTCTGAATGAGATATGGTATATGGATAGTGGTTGTTCTAAGCACATGACTTGTGACAAAAGATCACTTGTTAATTATGAAGAAAAATATGAAGGACCTGTAGCCTTTGGGAATGATGAAAATGGTGGAAAGATAGTAGGGAAAGGAATCTTAACAAATGGAAAGGTTTCGTTTGATAATGTGTTTCATATTGAAGGTCTTCAGTATAATCTACTGAGTATATCACAAATGTGTGATAAGGGATACAAAGTCAGTTTTGATGATTCCCACTGTTTCATCTTAAAACCTGAGTTTGTAATTCCACCTGAAATGATTATGATGATGGCACCAAGAAATGGCAACTTGTATGAACTGAATATGAAACAAGCTATTTCAAGAGGGGGTGCATGTTTTGTTTCCAAAGCCACTGAAAATGAATCCAAATTGTGGCATAGGAAACTGTGTCATGTGAACTTAAAGAACATGAATAGACTTTTCAAAGGTGAGCATGTCATAGGCATACCTACAAGAGAGTTCAAATTAGAAGATCATTGTAATTCATGTCAAAAGGGAAAACAACACAAATCTACTCATAAGCATAAGCTCATCAACTCAATTGATCAAATACTTGAATTACTTAACATGGATCTCTTTGGTCCTGTGAGTGTGCCAAGTATAGGAAAGAAAAGATACTGTCTTGTGATCATTGATGACTATTCAAGATACACTTGGGTTTATTTCCTAAGTACCAAAGATGAGACTGCAGAGTTGATTAAGGGTTATGTAACAATGATTGAGAACAAGTTGAATAAGAAGGTTAAAATGATGAGAAGTGACAATGGTACTGAGTTCAAGAATGTAGTTATGCAAGAATTTTGTGCAGAAAAGGGAATACTTCAACAATTCTCAGCTCCTAGAACTCCTGAACAAAATGGTGTTGCAGAAAGAAGAAATAGAACTTTGATTGAAGCTGCAAGAACCATGTTAGCAGATGCTAACCTGCCTGTTACTTTTTGGGCTGAAGCAATAAACACTGCTTGCTATGTTCAGAACAGGGTGCTTGTAAACAAAAGGCATAACAAGACTCCATATGAAATATTCCACAACAGAAAGCCCTATATCAAGTTTTTCAAGCCCTTTGTATGCAAATATTTTCTTTTAAACACTAGAGATTATTTGAACAAGTTTCAAACAAAATCTCTAGATGTTTCTTTGTTGGATATTCTACACACTCAAAATCTTACAGAGTATATGTTAAAGACCATTTGAGTGTTATAGAATCATCTGACATCATCTTTAATGAGAATCAATTCAATACAGTTGATGGTGCAGCATGGCTGTTTGATCATGAAAAGTTAATAATGTCTTTCAAGATTTATCCTGAAGACTTTGATGACTCATTCTTTAAGACCAGTGTAATTGAAGAGAAAAATAAGAAACCACTGGACTTAGAAGAATTGTGGAAAAAGGTTGCTGGAAAAGAAAAGGAATATACTTTTGTGAAGAATTCCTCAAGTGATATTGTTGAACAAGTTCAAGAAGATTATCAAGAAAACAATCACAGTCCTGAACATGATCATACTGAGATAAATCAAGATAATCATGATGTACAGAATGATCAAGTTCAGAATGAGGGAGACACAAGATACCAAGCAAGTGAAGAAGAAGCTGCATCTACTGCAAGATTTCAAGATCTGTTTCAAAGATTAAACTTTGAAAACAATGGTGCATCTACTTCAAGACAAAATAATGACGAAGCACCAGAATTTCATGATGCAGAGACTGATTTGATCATTGAATAACCAGAACTCAATGAGTCAAATCTTGACACAACTGTGTCTAAAGATATGATTGTTCAAACTCCTTATGTGGAAAAGAATCATCCTTCTGAAAACATCATTGGAGATTTGCATGAAAGAGTTACAAGAAGTCACTCAGAAATTGCAAACATCTGTCTTTACTCCAGCTTTCTATCCCAAATAGAGCCTAATAATATTGCTCAAGCACGGAAAGACAACAGTTGGGCAGAAGCAATGCAGGAAGAACTGGCTCAGTTCAGAGATCTACATGTGTGGGATCTTGTTGATAGACCAATTGACAGATATGCGATAGGTACCAAATGGGTTTTTAGAAACAAAAGGGATGAGAGGGGTTTGGTGATTAAGAATAAAGCTAGGCTTGTGGCACTGGGATGCCTTCAAGTGGAAGGAATAGACTTTGAGGAAGTCTTTGCTCCAGTGGTAAGACTTGAAGATATCAGAATCTTTCTTGCATATGCTGCCTCAAAGAACATTAAGGTGTTCCAGCTTGATGTTAAGTCTGCATTCCTAAGTGGAAAGATTGATGAAGAGGTGTATGTAGCTCAACCTCCAGGTTTTGAGGATCCTTTGTATCCAAACAGGGTGTATAAGCTAAACAAAGCCCTTTATGGATTGCATCAGGCTCCTAGAGCATGGTATGATGAGCTGTCAAATCATCTTCTTGAAAATGGCTTTAAAAGAGGAGCCATTGACAAGACACTCTTGTACAAAAGAAAGGGATCAGTGTTGGTGCATTTTGTGACCGTCGCTATGCAATTCTGATCAGCGGAGACGAAGTGACGAAGTTAGAACAACTTCGCCATAGGCAAAGTTATAACAACTTCGCCATAGGCGAAGTTAGAACAACTTCGCCTACAGGCCCAAGCCCAAGCCCGCGAAGTTGGTTTATCTATATATATGTGTGTCTTGTTTAGGGTTGAGCATCCAGAAAGTTAGAGTATTTTGTGTTTCAGTTCAATTGTTTAGAGAGAAACAAAGAGGTACATTTGTGTGGGACGGCCCGAGGTAGAGCTCACCTCGGGTCGGCCGTGTCTTTGTTTTTGTTTGGTTTGTAACGTGGTTTGGTTATTATATAAAGGATCTGCAGATTCGTTTATTCCATTCGTGTATTTGTTTGTGTGTAATCGTGTTCTTCGTCTTCTACACCATTAAACGAGTCTAGGAGGATTCCGCACTCCTAGACCTCGTGCGGATCTCGTATCGATCAGCGACGCCCCGGGGGGGACTTACAATCAGACTTACTTCTGTTACAAGTGTATGTTGATGATATCATCTTTGGTTCAACAAATGAACAAATGTGTTTGGAGTTTGAAGGGGTAATGAAGTCCAAATACAGCATGAGTTCTATGGGAGAAATGAACTTCTTTCTTGGATTACAAGTTCAACAGAAAGCTTAAGGGATCTTCATTCACCAAAATAAGTATGTGTAGGACATCTTGAACAAGTTCAACTATCATGAGTACAAAACTGCCTCAACTCCAATGGACACCAAGGAAAAGATGATTGCTGATGAAAAGGGGGAGCCTGTGGATGAACATGAATATAGAGCCAAAATTGGATCTCTGATGTATCTGACTGTTACAAGACCAGATATCATGTTTGCTGTGTGTGTGTGTGCAAGATTCCAGTCAAGTCCAAAAGTCTCCCACAAGAATGCTGTTAAAAGAATATTCAGATATTTGAAGTTTGGGAATTTGGTATCCAAAGAATCAATCATTTGATCTAATTACCTACACAAACAGTGATTATGATGGCTGCAACATGAGCAGAAAGTCAACCTCTGGAGGATGTCAATTCTTGGGAGAAAGGCTAGTGTCATGGTAATGCAAGAAGCAAACAACTGTCTCAATCTCAACTGCAGAAGCTAAATATGTTGCTGCAACTGGCTGCTGTGTACAAGTTCTATGGATTCAGAACCAGATGCTGGACTATGGTTTGAATTTTCTAAACACCCCTATTCTTATTGACAATACCGTTGCATATTTTACTGTTAAGAATCCAGTTCAACACTCAAAGACTAAGCATATTGAAATCAGACATCACTTCATTAGAGATTGTAATGAAAAAGGTTTAATTGAAATACAGAGAGTTGACACAAGTGACAACTTGGCTGACCTATTCACCAAGCCACTTGACAGAATCAGATTCAACTTTCTTTTGAAAGCTCTAGGTATGATCAACTCAGATGAAGTCTGATTGAGGATATGTGCTTAGTATGTTTCTTAATAAGCTAATTGATTATTTTTGATTAAGATCACATACTTTGAATGTTGAATAAATATGTTGAATGAATATGCTTGAGTATGATACTGAATATGTTGACTGTTATGTGCTTTGACTGATTATGTGTGCAAAATATGACATAAGTGATTTGATTAATATGTTTGCATGTTTATCAGTTAATGTATATTTGTGATGATAAGATAAGTAGTCTTGTTATGAATTATATGCTAAAATGCTTATCTGATATTACTACTTAACTGCTTGAATATGTGCTTTATCTGATCTTCTAATGTTATTAAGATAGGATATACTTTGAATGTTAGTACTGTCTACTTGTTCTGATAATATTAAGTTTGATTAAGATTTGATTATGTGCTGCAATTGTTTATGTCAAAATAAGTTTTATGTCAAAATTAAGTGATAAAATGAATTTTCTAATGAATTTTGCATAAATACTCTATTTTGAATCAAAACATGAGCATGTTGTTAATGGTGTAGAGATATGATAAGATTATTCAGTTCAAGCTTTAAAGAAGCTTAAAAGAAGGATTTTTCAATGAAAAGTCTCAGGTAGATATCTTTGCTGAAAATTATGTCATTTTCCCAGTTTGAAGAACATACACTTGTGTATGTTTGGTCCTGTAATCTGCAAAGATTAAAGGATAGCCATTAACCAGAAAACTGAAAGCATTTGGGGCAATTATAACTTGTTTTCTATTCATTCACTTAAAATTATGTCAATAGCTCTGACTTTGAAAGGACATATATTCACATGTATGTTTGGTCCTGTTAACCACTTGTGGTCAAACAGGATAGCCATTTACCTGACAATTAAGAGACATTGGGGTGATTGAATATTAAACTAAATATTATATGGGAAATGATAATACATTGACTACTTAGCCAATCATATGGATTTATTAGGCTAAAGGGACTCTTAGTACAGTCATTGACATGTATGGTTGCTTTCTCAAGATATGTAAAATCTAAGGTGATATAAACATAAAGAAAATGCTAAGATTTATGTGGAGTTACATTGTTGTCTATGCATGTTCCTAGATAAATCTTTTCAAATGATAGGCAGAAAAGTGATTATCCAGTCAAACACAAGCCTGTTGGTCTTTGGTTACCCAAAATGAAACATCTTTTAAAAGGAATGACAAAGAACTGATGTGAACTACTTTAATTTCAAATATTTAGTCAACCAACAGTTGATATATGTTCACAAATTTTTATTAGAGAAATACAAACATGAGGGTTAATAACAGAACTACAAGGGTGGAGGCAATCATATAAGTCCTTTAAACATCCTGAATGAAAGGCCTGTAAGTCCGACTTGCGTGGCATGTAAGTCTAATGTTCAACCTCACATATGTTTCTAGATTTGAAAAGAAATATATTTTAAATTTTTATTATATGTTATGTCATTAAAAGTTTTAACCAAAACCAGGGGGTCAAAGTCAAATTGGGATGATCTGGAGAAAGCCAAATAAGCCTTGAGGATAGATAAGAAGCATCAGAACACAACATGTGTTACCCATTAAATTTTCTGCAACTTAATTGAAAATTAATAATATCACCAAAGAAATGAAAATCATGTTAAGTCTAGACCTGCTGTTGACCTGTCTTTGTAGTCATAATAATGCTGAGAATGAAATATTGAGAAAGCTACTTAGTCAATATGATCCCATTCCTGAGATCTTTTCAGTTTACAAAAAGAAATTGTTTTAAAATGAAATATAACTGAAATTTGATCTCTAAATGCACCATTTGCTCTTAAACTATGATCTGAAATGATACATAACTTAGAAATGTCTTTGACAAGTGGTTTAAGTCAAACAGTATTGCATTTTGCCTTTAATAGGTTGAATATGTATTTTCGGGTAAGGTGTGATGTTCTCAAACCTTTCTGGGTACAAAACAGTTGAATATATGTGAATATGTATTTTCGGGTAAGGTTTGATGATTCATAAACTTTCCGGGCAAGCTTTGTCATTTTGGACTAAGTTTATGATTTTCGGGTAAGGTTTGATGATTCATAAACTTTCCTGGCAAGCTTTGTCATTTTTGACTAAGTTTATGATTTTCGGGCATGCTTTGAAGTGTTTACACTTTTCGGGTAAGGTACACCATTGTACGAGTTTCCCAAGCAAGCTTGAAGTATTGAGATGATTATGTGTTTTAGCTATCTTTTAACAAGAGATGATTGTTTCGGGCAAGCTTTGCATTTTATTTATGCTGATTGTTATTCCAAGCAAACATTGTGAACTCCTTGAGTACACCAAGTAAGCTTTGTGTGTGGATATGTTTTCTTTAAAATTACAAGTGTTTTTGGGAAAACTTTGTTTTCCAAACACACTTTATATTTCGGGTACACTCTTGTTCCCCTAATATACTTTGTAATTTTCAAAATTTGATTTTCCGAGTACACTGTCTACTAGAAGTCCTTTCCGGGCACACTTTGTACTCTAGGAAGATTATTCAGGTATACTTTGTAAGAAGGTTGTTCGGGCATACTAACATTGTGAAGGTTGCTCGGGCACACTATCTTTTTAAGTATGCTTGATTGAATATGCTTTTATTATGATTGATTGAATATAATTCTTATTTTTGATAGGGTTTATGCTAGATTAAGATTTTAATTTAAATTTGAGAAATTTATATGGGCATCTTAATTGATTCCTAGCAAGAATGTTTATTTGATATTTTATACTTGATTAATTGTCTTGTGATTAAGTTCTCAAGAAATCTGGTATTTCGGGTAAACTTTCTTCATAGCGTCTTGACTTTAAATTACATACCTTGATCAAGCAAAGTTTGTGATTAAAAGGGATTGGGTAAACCTTATAAAATTAAAAGAAAATGTTGTCAAGAAAGGTTTAATATTATTCAGGTAAGCTTTGTATAAGTTGAAATATACCGAGTAGACTTTGCAAATGATTACTTTTATGAGTAGGGTTTGCTAATCCTGAAATGATAAAGAGTTATATGTTTTAAAATTATTTTTTTTAAACTATCAAGTGGATAATGTTACTGTTTGACAGCTAATAACTCACAAAACGACAAAAAGCATTTAAAACCCACTTTCAAAAGGTATATAAGAGGGAGTTAGGCGAAATTTTCAACATTATATTTCCATCTCTCTCTCTTTCCACTGCAACTGCTTACTCGCAAAGAAAACCAAACCGACCTATCACATTCATTCTTAACCCAAACCCTAATTTGAATTAACCCTCTAATTCCGACTCGGTAAGCATTAATAATGTGTTTTCCGATCACGATTAGACTATATTGGACTTTGATTATGTACTTGATTACTAATATTCTGTTTTTGTGTTTAGGTTATTAGTTTTTCGAAGATCAGGTTCTTAATAAAATTTCTCTCTTTCTTCTACAAACTTATAACTTGAAATTGGGTAAAGTAATAAACTTTTATGCTAATTTCACTTTGAATATGTTTGATTGTGATGTTCAGATATGGCAGAAGAGGACCAACCCAAGTATGCTTTTAAAAAGAAGCATAACATGTTTGCTCTATTGCAAGTCACACCTGACAAAGAGCCGGTGGCGCCAATGATTACATGGATGGCTCGATCAAATGTCAGCTTTACTTTCACTGAATGTCCTATTATCTACAGAAATCATTCACTGGATTTCTGGAGATCTGCAGAATTTGTTGAGGACATCAATGGAAAGAGAATCGAGGCGACTGTTGCAAGACAATAAATACATATAACTGAGAGAATGACAAGAAGATGCCTGCAGTTGAATGATGATGACCATAATCATATAGACTTCAATACATCACACTTGATGAAAATATTTGAAGAGACGATGGGTTATCAGGGAACTGTACATGAAGGGCAGTTTCAAAAGGGGATGTTTCCAATGATGTATAGATTCCTCATTCACCATGTGATACAGAGGTTCGCTCCAAGAAATGGATCATGGACTTTGATGAGTCATGATTTAGAAAATGCTACTGTTGGGATTATGTATGATCTACCCTACAATTTTTCAAAGATGATATTTGATGGACTGGTAGCAAACTTGAAGAAGGCAGAGAAGGAAAGGTTCTTACAATATCTAAGGTTCCTGTAGATAATCTTTAACAGAGAATTAAGAGATCTACCCACTATGGGAATTACACACCTACTGCAGAACCCTGACACATACAAGAGAATTAAGAATCCAGGTGTTGCCAATAGATTCAATTCTAAAGTTCCATTTGAGATCTTGCCATGGTTGTTGAACCATGACTTGAATGTGATGCCAGTGCCTGAGTTAAGCTTAGAGGAGGAAGGAGGAGATGATGTTGAGAGTGATGATGATGGTTCTGATGATGAAGATGATAATATTGATGGAGATGAAGGAGGAGCTGGAGTAGCTATGGATGTTGATGCACCTGATCATGGGGAGCAACTTGAAGATCAAGAAGAACCTATTCCAACACCACCACAATCACCACCAAACATTGACCAACCCATTATACCATCACCACCACTAACTCCACCACATCAAACCACTCAATCCCCACCACAAACCCTAACCATAAGCCAACCTGAAGCATCAACACATGTTCACCAACACCACAAACACCACCAACATCTAGCCCAATTCACTCAGATCCATTCATCCCAAGCCCACCTCATACACAATCATCACCATTATCTACATTTCAAACCCACACCACAAATCCAGAACAGCCTGACTATGAACACTCTTCTACATCACCACCTACAACACCACCCATTGACACTGACCTGTTGACCTGTTAAAAGAGAATGCTGAACTAAAGAGAAGGAATCAGGAGGTAACAGAAGAGAATGTGATGTTGATAGAGAAGTTGGTACAAGCAAAATTGAAAATTCAAGCCCTGGAGCAGGAGGTTGAGAAGACCTCAGCTGCCCCAAAATAGGGGGAGAATGTTAGTATACCAACTATCTCCGGTGTAGATGTTGAAACTGAAACTGTAACAGTTGTAGAGACTGTAAACAGTTTGAAGTTGATTATGATTGACTATGATGATGGAGAGGAGAGTAGTGAGTAGAGGAGGATTGAGGATGAGGAGTATGAAGGTGATAGATCAGATGTGGAAGAACAAGACCATGATTATAATGATGAAATTGCATATGTAGAAAGGTATGAAGAAAATGTTGAGACAGAGGATAGGATTGAAAAGACAAATGTTGAGGTGAATGTAGCTGTTACTGATATAGCTACTGATGTCTTAATTAACACTCAAACTAGAGTAGAGACTGAAGTGATGAATGAAGGGAATACTGCTACTGAGGAGCCCATCATTAAACTGAACAAACAGAAAGCTCCAAGAGGGTAGAGTATGACCCTGAATTAGAAGCTCTTGATAAGGAGATTGATGACTATAGACAATCTGATGATGAGGAAGAAGTAATGCCTAAAAGGATGGATAAAGGCAAAGAAAAGGTCACAGAAGAAGAGTCTGTTAAGGCATATCCAGAAAAAGATGTTTTGTTTACAGAAGATACTGAAGCTGCTACTGCTGCTTTAAGGAAACAAGAAAACATTTTAAGAGAAACAAGGGACAGAGAGATACTGGCCCAAACCATGGACCCTGTAGAGTTGGCAGAACAGGAAACCTTGATCAATCAAGCCAAGTTTGCAAAAGAACTTATTGGAGAAGTGGCTGATCAAGATGTGATTGAGGCATTGATTAAGTTAAAAGAGCAAGAGGAAGTAGACAAGTCCTTAGCTATGGTGGTTAGCATGTTTCAAACCCAAAGTCAACAAGAGACAAAGTCAAATGAAACTGCTGAACCAATCAATCTGAATACTGATATGATGGGTGAAGAAGAAATTGGTGAGACCATTTCTTCAATGGCTGCCAAGAAATGGGCTGAGCAGGTGAAAGAGGATTTGAGGAAGAATGCAACTGACAACTGGGTGAAAGGGTAAATGTAACCCAAACTCATAAGACAATGCAACAGAAACAAGAAAGACTTTCAAAACTTCATGAAGAATTTGCTGAGAAAGTCAATAGGTTTGCTAAGACCTACATGATAAGAAAAAGGGCATCTGAGCAAACTGAGCATGAAAGATTTCTAAGAGAGTCAAGTGAGATGACAAAAACAAGTACTTTGTTGAAACTCCAGATGAAGATGCTAGTCCTATCAGGGCAGTCCCACTGCAAACCTTGCAACTAGGTGAAAAGGTTCAAGGTGTTCCTGATGTGCCTATAAGAACTGAACCAAATACAGAACATCCACCCTCTGATGAACCCAATATTGATGCTATAAATGATTTAACTGAAGAGGAGGATGAATCTGAGGATTCAGATAATAATGATAATCCTGATGATGATCAAGGAAAGAGTGCCAAGACTGCAAATGTTTAGACTCCACAAGTAGCAATGACTGATGAGCAGAGAGCAAACATTGAGCATAGTTTGTTGAAAGCTAAAATGAACAATCCTTTGATTAAGAAGCTAAGGGAACTTGGTGTGAACTTTGAAAGTGTGGCTCATATGAATGAAAGTGAGTTGAATCAGAGACTTGAAGAAGAAAATAAAAAGATCAAAAGAATCCTGCAACAAAAGAATAGAGATGCTCAGAAACACAGAGAATATCTTAGAAGGCATGGATATTCTGAAAAAGACTTGAGCCATTTCAATCATGATAAACTACAAGATCTGTATAACAGTGAAAGAGAAAAAGTGATTGAAAAATGTGTAAGAGAAAATGAGAAACTTGAAAAGATTGAAGATTTGAAGAAAAAGTATGGAGACATGTGTGGTTATTTGCTGGAAAAAGGTTTGAAGCCTGAAATGGTTGAGAACCTATCCAGAGAATCAGTGTTGGATCAGTACAATAAACTGAAAAGAAAGGAAAAATTGAAGAGGGTCCAAACCGAGAACTCTACTAAGCAAACCCTTCTGTTGAGCCTCCAATAAAGAGAAGAAAGATAATGACTCTGAGGGAGAAACAGAAGATGAAAGGTGAAAAGGAAATGTCCAAGGAAGTTCCTGTTGTTGAAACCCCTACTCCACAAGAAGTGAATCCTGAACCTGAAGATGAACCTTGTGTACCTTGGGAAAATGAAGAGATGATCAACATTCTAAGGAACATAATGATTACTCAAAGGGTAATAGATGAAGCCTCTTTTAATGCCTTGGAAAAGGAGGATTTGAAATACCTCTTCTATGCCCAAAAGGCTGAATGGGAGAAAGCTCTAAGGGAAGGTGAGAACCCTAGATACTATGCAGATGGGAGTTTTGTACCTGCTGGTTTATCAAAAACTCCTGGTATGGAAAAAATGTTGCTAGCTCTTAAAGACGTAGGAGCAAATATTGTTGAGCTTGCCAATCTTCCAACTGAAATGGTAGAAGCAGTCTACATCAAAACCTTCAATTTGGGGCCTAGAAAACCCAAGAAGTCTATTCCTTTCAGGCCACCAATTTCAAGAAGACATCCACAAGGTGCAAGAGGTGAAGGTGGAAGAGGAGAATCAAGTAGATCTGCACAACAAAGAACAACAAGACCACAATCAGATGTGGATCTTCCTAGAGAAATTTACTATGATTCTGTGTGTGAATGCTTAAGAGTGATTATGGAAAGTAGACAACTAAGAGATATAGTTGTGAGAAGTGATTTCTATGAATATACTCAAGAACAATTAGAAAGAATGACAACACTCACTTTGTATGATTATAGAAACAGAAACAGAGTGGCTGGAAGACAAATGAATGATCTTTCTAAATTCTTAAGAGATGAAGCCGACAGAGGATTCAGATTCCTAAAAGAAAAGAGAAACTGGAAGACTGCCCAACTTCACAGATCAAAGAGAACTACAAAGTTAAGAAGGATGGACATAGCTGAAAGGGACTACAAGATGAATGTCAGAGACAAGAATCCACTGTCAAACATGAACACATGCATAAGTCTTGAAAGAAGAATGATACGCCCCAAGTAAACAGTCCAAAGAAATGGCATCATAACTGAAGTTGTTTACAAAGAAGATGCTGACCATTACTTGCTGAGAAACTCTGATGGAAAAGTACTGGGGATTATCAAGAAGGATGAAGACTTGAATTGCTTACATGATGAAGATCTAATGGATATTATGGACTTGGTCATACCAGAAGGTCATACTCATTACCGAGCCCTTGATATTTTCAAAATGAGAGCTGCATCAGAGATAACAAATAGAAGACAAGCCACATACAATGCATGGAAGAGACAAAATTCCTAGATTAGGTTTTAATATGTAATGTCTTCGGACAACCTTTTTGAATATGTAATTTGTTTATGCTAATTGATTATGTAATTTTACTTTTGATTTGATGTGTATTTTGACTAAGTGTAAGTAACCGTAGAAATGTTTTGGGTCAGCTGAGGTGTTCCAATCTAGGGGGAGATTGTTGGGTCAAGAAATTGACCTAAGGGGAAGATTGATAAGTCAAAGATTTGTTCAAAATGACATATGGGAGATTGGAATCTTCTCAACCTCCTCAGAATTCACTAAGTATGGATCCGGGCACACCTTAGACTTCCGAGCAAGCTTTTACTTAGTCGGGTACGATATTTTGTCTATCGGGCAGGGTTATCTTCTCTAAGTCTTCTTTAGTGAATCTCCGAGTAGGGTGTGCAAATTAGTGCATTACCGGGTATGGTTCACTAGTATATGCAAGTCCGGGCAAGGATCACTTTATCAAGCAGGTTTGTTCTTCATAGCCAAGTAAAGTTCAATTCCGAGTAAGCTTTAGGCTAACCAAGCTCATGAAGCCAAGTAATTGGAAGACCGGGTAAGATATTCATTAATAAGTATGGTCCAAGTAAGCTTGATAATTTAATGATATATCTCAAGTATCATCGGGCAAGGCTCAACTTAAGCAAGGAATAGTGCTACCGAGCACACTTTGCTAATAAGATTTTCTCTAGCAAAGGGTTGAAGGGACCATTGAAGAACAAGGTTGCTCGTAAGGGTTTGTCGGGAAAAGTCTGACAAAGCCAAGAAGATTGAAGTCTACCCGGTGAGTGTTTTACTTGGTAAAATACTCTTCAAGTAAAGTCTACCCGGAAACTGATCCCGAGCACACTTCTATTTTACCAAGTCATAAAGGATGGCAGAGCATACTCGGAAAGACTAGATTGATGCAAAGCCTACCCGGAAGACTTGTTTTACACTTAGAATATTTCTGAATATGTAATTTGAATATGTATTTACGTTTGGGGTTTTCTAGAAGGAATGACAACTGTCATAAGGTGGCAGGCCTATAAATAGAATGTTTTAGGGCACGCCGCCTAAGGCAGACAGACACATTAATTAAGAAAGAATATTGTGTGTGACGGCTGTCTTAGTATAGTACGGATAAAACCTTCCTTCAAGAAATCCTAAATCGATTATCCACTTTGTATGATTGATATTATATAAATGGAAATCTTTTGAGTAAATCTTGTTTGTGTTGGTTACCTTTGAATATTGATTAAGCAACCATATGTTTGTTATTGATTCCGCCTTTAACAAACGGTGATCTTTCTAAATATAGCAACCCGTCATTAACTCTCTTGTCAGCACATTTATTTTTGTGTGAGTTACGACATGATTTGAGTAAGATCCAGCTGAAATCAGGGACCTGAAAAAATGGGCTATCGACATAATGGGACCTTTACCTGAAGCCCCTGGACGTGTCAAATTCTTAATAGTAGCCATCGACTAAGTGGGTGGAAGCCAAACCAGTTGCTTCTATAACAGCAACAAGTGTTAAGAAATTCCTTTGGGAATTCATCATATGTCGGTTTGGTCTTCCCCTGGAACTCGTTAGTGATAATGGAACTCAGTTCGCGGACAGTGGGCTACAAGAATGGTTGAAAGAACTGCAGATATCTCTAATTTTCACATCTGTAGCTCACCCGCAGGCAAATGGTCAGGTTGAGAGAACCAACCGGAAAATCAAGGAAGGAATCAAAACAAGGTTAGGAACTAAACGGACGGGTTGGGTTGATGAATTACCCCATGTACTATGGGCCTTCTGCACCCAAAAGAACTCTAGTAATTCTGAGACCCCCTTTAGTCTGACCTATGGCACATAGGCCATGATTCCGGCCGAGATTATGATCCCATCCGCAAGAGTTTTGCTGATCGATGACAACGATCACGAACTCCGGATGAATATTGACCTCCTCGAAGAGAGGAGAGAACTAGCATCGATCCGCGAGAACAATTACAAACGCCAGTTTCAAAAGTATTATAACTCGCGGGTCCAGAAATGCGAGATCGACGCGGGAGACTTTGTCTTCCGCAAAAATGAAGCCTCTGGGCAAGTTGGCCCCGACTTGGGAAGGACCTTATAGAATCAAAAAAGTGTTATCTAAAGGTGCCTACAAGTTGGAAAAGTTGGATGGAATGGAGATCCCTAGAACTTGGAATGGGTCCAATTGAAGAAGTGTTACATGTAGTATGTTTTCTTTTTGGCCTGCGCGCCTAAATAGATTAGCACTTATATGTAATCTTTTGTAATTCGGCTTATGCCTCATCTATGGAAATTTTATTTCAGTCAGTTATGACATGTACTGTTATGAAATCTTTTATTAGCATACAAAGAAGATCCTACAAACACTTATATTATGAAGAATAAAACAAAGTGTATCGGATACAAAAAGACTTCTTTATTCATGTAAAAGGGATTACAACAAGGAGACCTCAAGTTACAAGAAAGGAAAAAATATATTTACAACGCTGCATCTCTATGCACCGCGTTATCGCCTTCCGCATCATCTGCGTCTTCTTCATCCTCCTCACCAAGGTCAAGAAGATCCTTTAGTTGCTCAATGCTATCCTCCTTATCTGCAAGCTCAGATATCCGCTCCGCCAAAGAAAACTTCAAAGAATCAAAGTCCTTTGTTTTTTGGATAAGGATGGCAGCAGTGTCTTGACCAGCCAGGACATATTCTTCCGGTAGCTTAGATTCGGAAGCAAATTTATAGCCTTCCTGGAAGCCTAGCTGACGGCCAGCTTGCTTAGATGCCTTAAAGAGGATAGCAACACAATTCCCAATCTCATCACTCGCCCGGACATCGGCGATGACCTGTTGGAATAATTAAATATAAGTAATTTCAAATACTTAGATTATTTGTAACAAAACAGGATACATACCTTGGGAATTCCCTCTGCTAGAAGCCATTTCTTGTCCGCCTTAGCCCGGATAAGCTCCATCTTATGGCCGACACATTCTAAGGCCTGCTCCTGGATCTTAGCAGCAAGGTCAGCCAAGCGCTTGTCTTTTGCTGCCGACTCAGCCTGGAGAGTCCTCATCAACTCAGCTTGTTCATCCAATTGTTTTGGAGAACAACCTTGGCTTCCTCAGCGTTAGCACGAGCAGTTTTCTCTGCTTCTAATGCTTGACTGCTCTCCCTGGCCTCATTAATAGCCTTGAGGGCTTCCTCCTTCATGTCGGACGTTGAGTCCGCCAGTTCGTCCCACTCCTCATTCATCGCCAACCAGTCCCAGGTTATCTCCTGACTGGTGGAAATAGTATTCGCCAAATGATGAGAGTTTGAGTTTAATAACTCTTGGCGAATACTGCGACGACGTCGCTCCTTTTCAGCACGAGGAAGACTTTCCCGCAGATATTCAAAACATAAGTCCACATCGCGAAACGTTGAGTCTCGACGTAGAGACCAATGTGGACGATGCAGGGTAGGATCTTCCTCTTGAGGAGCCGGAGAGGTTTTTGGGACCATGGGAAAACATGCTCTCACCTCCTTGATCTTTAATGCGATGAACATTGTAGGAAGGTGACATACTAGCATGCTCAGTAGTTTCAACTTCCTTATTCTTCAAAGAAGAGTCATCAGCTACAAAAATTGGATCATCGGCAGTGTTAGGAGGCGGAGATGGTGGTGGCGGAAGAGGGGTTGAACTCTTTGCCCTCTTAGACTTCTTCTTTGGAGCAGCCTTGGCAGGATTAACCTTGCGCTTGCCAGCTACCTTGGAAGCACCCGCATCAATAGTTGGATGCCCACTTTCAGTGGTGACGCCATCAGATGCGGGACGATTACCTTCCGTATCGTCATGATCCGCCTCCTGGCTGGTAGTGTCTTTCTGATGGGTCAAACCTACAATTGAGTGCACGGCATTAGTAGCATCAACTGAGAAACTTCCTTCGCAGAGTGACGACTCTCGCTAGACGAAAAAAGTACAATCACTCCGCTGGAAGTAATAGCAGTCACGGGACGGGGTTGTAGAATGCCATCACCTTTTTAAATACACTCTTGAACATAGTCCTCACCTTTGGCGTACATCGCTTCGGAAACTACTGGTTCCGAACGAAACGCGGTGGTAAATACGAAGTTAACACGGGTGCGTTCCAAAAAGGGCACATCCCTTGGATCAATTGGACGACGGGCCATCATTCCCCCTTCATGGTCCAACAGAGTATCGAAGGCAGAATCCTCACCTGTACAAATAATAATAAAAGTCAGAAATCAGACATTTATTAAAGAAAGAGTAGAAGTAACACCAAGCTTACTCTTGTTGGTCCTCTCGTAATAAGGCTCTAACGCAGGGAATGGCCACAGGCGGCTCATCTTCACACTCACCATCACCCCCCTCAAGGATAGGGTGCATGGGAGTCGGCGTGGCGGTCAAAGTCATAAACCATGGCAGACCCTCATGAGCAGCGGCCGGAACCACCGGCATGGCGTCCTCCGCCTTGCGGTAAGTCATCGCGAACGGAATAACATCCTCCCTCATCCAGAAAATTTTTGGCTTCCAGCCATGATGGCTACGGATCGATTCCGTACCTATAACTTTCTTCCCAACGGAAGCAAAACTGTACCATCCATCGCGGAATGTCATTTTGTAGAAAACTGTGACATTCGCGACAAAACGAGGTACACTATATTCATTACGTAACAAGTAAACGATAAATCGGTTAATTCGTAGTGCTTAAACGAGTAACCGACCGATACTAATTATGACCCGTATACATACTGAGGGGTCATATACGAGTTATATATATGTTATAGAGGCTAACATATTGATATTTAGGCCCCAGTACGTTTAAAACTCTTTAAACGAAAAAGGTTTCGTTTATCGATACGCTATAAGCTTAAACTCAATCGTTAATATCAAAACAAGCATTGTAGCATCCGTTAAGCCGAAAAAGATTTATAAAACACTTATATGACATGTTTTAAGCAATCCGTGAAAATATTTTGGAATTTTACAACGAGTCAGTACGTTTTTCTTATTTTACAAAACTAGGCTGAAAAACCTCGTTTTCGCGCTGGTTTTCGCACTCGAATTAATTTTCTTGCGAAAAACCGAACCCGAACTAAATTTGAAGTGGGCTTTTCATGTTTGGGCTTGTATAATCAGATTAATGGCCCAAAACAGCCCATTATGGGCCATTCCTTGGTTCCGATCGGACAGCCCACCATACCTCACATTTTTTTTATATAACTTACTCCTTAAGCTTTATTATCCATTATAACTCATAAAAATTTGAAGTCCAAGCAGCTGCAAAGTAGAACTCCAGAAACTTTCAAAAGTTACATCAAAAACCTAAGGTAATTAGTGATTTTCTTTGAGTTTTGGCTACAAGAAGTACAGTTTTTGGGACACATTGTGAACCATCAAGGGATCCAAGTAGACCCAAGTAAAATTGAGGCCATTAAAAATTGGCAAGTGCCTAAGTCACCAAGAGAAATTCGTCAATTCTTAGGACTAGCCAGGTATTATAGAAGATTCATTGAAAACTTTTCAAGTATTGCACAACCTCTAACCCTCCTAACTCAAAAAGATCGAGCATATGAATGGGGAGAAGAACAAGAAATGGCCTTCCAAACGTTAAAACAGAAGTTATGTGAGGCTCCAATATTAAGCCTTCCAGATGGAACTGATGAATTGGTGGTATATTGTGACGCATCTCGTAAAGGTTTAGGATGCGTACTGATGCAAAGAAAGAAAGTAATAGCATATGCTTCCCGACAATTAAAAGTACATGAAAAGAATTATACGACCCATGATTTGGAATTGGGAGCAGTTATCTTTGCATTGAAGATTTGGAGACATTACTTGTATGGCACTAAATGTACCATCTATACTAATCACAAAAGCCTACAACACATATTCGATCAGAAAGAGCTAAACATGAGACAAAGGAGATGGGTAGAACTGTTAAATGATTATGATTGTGAGATTAAATACCATCCAGGTAAGGCCAACATAGTAGCCGATGCTTTAAGCCGAAAAGACAGAATCAAACCATTAAGGGTACGAGCACTCGGAATGATTGTTCAAAGTAGCCTAACCGAACAAGTTCGCGTTGCACAAGATGAGGCCTTGAAGGCAGATCAGCTAGAAAAAGAAGAACTACATGGAAATGAAAGGAATTTTGAGAAGAAAATTGATGAAGTATATTATTACAAAAACCGGGTCTGGATTCCAACACTTCATAAACTCCGAAAGCTGATTCTTGATGAAGCACACAAATCCAAATATTCTATTCATCCAGGTACTGATAAGATGTATAAGGATGTTAAAGAATTTTACTGGTGGCCTGGTATGAAAAAGGATATAGCCGTGTATGTAAGTAAATGTGCAACATGTGCAAGGGTAAAGGCGGAATATCAAAAACCTTCGGGAATGTTACAACAACCCGAAATCCCACAATGGAAATGGGAACAAATTACCATGGACTTTGTGACACACCTTCCTAAAACCTCTCGAGGACACAACGCAATTTGGGTAATTGTGGACCGATTAACCAAATCCGCACACTTTATTCCCATCCGTAACAACTACACCACTGAAAAACTCGCTCAAATTTACATCGATGAAATAGTATCTCGACACGGAGTACCTCTTTCGATTATTTCCGATCGAGACAGTCACTTTACTTCACATTTCTGGCAAGCAGTACAAGAAGCCCTGGGAACCCGAATCGACCTAAGTACGGCTTACCATCCCCAAACTGATGCTCAATCCGAACGAACCATCCAAACCTTAGAAGATTTACTTCGTGCTTGTGTACTGGACTTCAAAGGGAATTGGGATCAACACCTCCCGCTCATTGAATTCTCTTACAATAACAGTTATCACAGTAGTATACAAGCAGCACCTTATGAAGCTCTATACGGGCGAAAATGTAGATCACCACTATGTTGGACAGAAGTGGGTGATACTCAAATTTCGAGATCCGATTTAATTCAGGAAACCACCGATAAAATTCACCAGATTAAGCAAAAATTGAAAGCTGCCCGTGACCGACAAAAGAGTGATGCCGATGTTCGCAGAAAACCGTTATCTTTTGAAATAGGTGATAAGGTATTTTTAAAAGTATCGCCATGGAAGGGTGTTATAAGATTTGGAAAGACTGGTAAACTAGCCCCGAGATACATCGGACCTTTTGAGATTGTCGCAAAAATTGGTCCCGTAGCTTACCGATTAAAACTACCCTTAGAACTGAGCACTATTCATGACGTGTTTCATGTATCGAATCTGAAAAAGTGTTTGACTGATGAAACGACAATAGTACCACTGGAAGATGTTCAGATCAACAAAAAGCTCAACTTCGTAGAGGAACCGGTAGAAATTGTAGACGGGAAAACCAAACAGTTACGACACAACAAAATTTCATTGGTAAAAGTTCGGTGGAATTCAAAACAAGGACCCGAATATACTTGGGAACGAAAGAACGAATTCCGAAAGAAATACCCACACCTGTTCCCTAAAAAGAAAACCGATGACACATTAAATTTCGAGGACGAAATTTCTTAACGGGGGGAGAATGTGACATTCGCGACAAAACGAGGTACACTATATTCATTACGTAACAAGTAAACGATAAATCGGTTAATTCGTAGTGCTTAAACGAGTAACCGACCGATACTAATTATGACCCGTATACATACTGAGGGGTCATATACGAGTTATATATATGTTATAGAGGCTAACATATTGATATTTAGGCCCCAGTACGTTTAAAACTCTTTAAACGAAAAAGGTTTCGTTTATCGATACGCTATAAGCTTAAACGCAATCGTTAATATCAAAACAAGCATTGTAGCATCCGTTAAGCCGAAAAAGATTTATAAAACACTTATATGACATGTTTTAAGCAATCCGTGAAAATATTTTGGAATTTTACAACGAGTCAGTACGTTTTTCTTATTTTACAAAACTAGGCTGAAAAACCCTCGTTTTCGCGCTGGTTTTCGCACTCGAATTAATTTTCTTGCCAAAAACCGAACCCGAACTAAATTTGAAGTGGGCTTTTCATGTTTGGGCTTGTATAATCAGATTAATGGCCCAAAACAGCCCATTATGGGCCATTCCTTGGTTTCGATCGGACAGCCCACCATACCTCACATTTTTTTTATATAACTTACTCCTTAAGCTTTTTTATCCATTATAACTCATAAAAATTTGAAGTCCAAGCAGCTGCAAAGTAGAACTCCAGAAACTTTCAAAAGTTACATCAAAAACCTAAGGTAATTAGTGATTTTCTTTGAGTTTTGGCTACAAGAAGTACAGTTTTTGGGACACATTGTGAACCATCAAGGGATCCAAGTAGACCCAAGTAAAATTGAGGCCATTAAAAATTGGCAAGTGCCTAAGTCACCCAGAGAAATTCGTCAATTCTTAGGACTAGCCGGGTATTATAGAAGATTCATTGAAAACTTTTCAAGTATTGCACAACCTCTAACCCTCCTAACTCAAAAAGATCGAGCATATGAATGGGGAGAAGAACAAGAAATGGCCTTCCAAACGTTAAAACAGAAGTTATGTGAGGCTCCAATATTAAGCCTTCCAGATGGAACTGATGAATTGGTGGTATATTGTGACGCATCTCGTAAAGGTTTAGGATGCGTACTGATGCAAAGAAAGAAAGTAATAGCAAATGCTTCCCGACAATTAAAAGTACATGAAAAGAATTATACGACCCATGATTTGGAATTGGGAGCAGTTATCTTTGCATTGAAGATTTGGAGACATTACTTGTATGGCACTAAATGTACCATCTATACTGATCACAAAAGCCTACAACACATATTCGATCAGAAAGAGCTAAACATGAGACAAAGGAGATGGGTAGAACTGTTAAATGATTATGATTGTGAGATTAAATACCATCCGGGTAAGGCCAACGTAGTAGCCGATGCTTTAAGCCGAAAATACAGAATCAAACCATTAAGGGTACGAGCACTCGGAATGATTGTTCAAAGTAGCCTAACCGAACAAGTTCGCGTTGCACAAGATGAGGCCTTGAAGGCAGATCAGCTAGAAAAAGAAGAACTACATGGAAATGAAAGGAATTTTGAGAAGAAAATTGATGAAGTATATTATTACAAAAACCGGGTCTGGATTCCAACACTTCAAAAACTCCGAAAGCTGATTCTTGATGAAACACACAAATCCAAATATTCTATTCATCCAGGTACTGATAAGATGTATAAGGATGTTAAAGAATTTTACTGGTGGCCTGGTATGAAAAAGGATATAGCCGTGTATGTAAGTAAATGTGCAACATGTGCAAGGGTAAAGGCGGAATATCAAAAACCTTCGGGAATGTTACAACAACCCAAAAACTTCACAATGGAAATGGGAACAAATTACCATGGACTTTGTGACACACCTTCCTAAAACCTCTCGAGGACACAACGCAATTTGGGTAATTGTGGACCGATTAACCAAATCCGCACACTTTATTCCCATCCGTAACAACTACCCCACCGAAAAACTCGCTCAAATTTACATCGATGAAATAGTATCTCGACACGGAGTACCTCTTTCGATTATTTCCGATCGAGACAGTCACTTTACTTCACATTTCTGGCAAGCAGTACAAGAAGCCTTGGGAACCCGAATCGACCTAAGTACGGCTTACCATCCCCAAACTGATGCTCAATCCGAACGAACCATCCAAACCTTAGAAGATTTACTTCGTGCTTGTGTACTGGACTTCAAAGGGAATTGGGATCAACACCTCCCGCTCATTGAATTCTCTTACAATAACAGTTATCACAGTAGTATACAAGCAGCACCTTATGAAGCTCTATACGGGCGAAAATGTAGATCACCACTATGTTGGACAGAAGTGGGTGATACTCAAATTTCAAGATCCGATTTAATTCAGGAAACCACCGATAAAATTCACCAGATTAAGCAAAAATTGAAAGCTGCCCGTGACCGACAAAAGAGTTATGCCGATGTTCGCAGAAAACCGTTATCTTTTGAAATAGGTGATAAGGTATTTTTAAAAGTATCGCCATGGAAGGGTGTTATAAGATTTGGAAAGACTGGTAAACTAGCCCCGAGATACATCGGACCTTTTGAGATTGTCGCAAAAATTGGTCCCGTAGCTTACCGATTAAAACTACCCTTAGAACTGAGCACTATTCATGACGTGTTTCATGTATCGAATCTGAAAAAGTGTTTGACTGATGAAACGACAATAGTACCACTGGAAGATGTTCAGATCAACAAAAAGCTCAACTTCGTAGAGGAACCGGTAGAAATTGTAGACGGGAAAACCAAACAGTTACGACACAACAAAATTTCATTGGTAAAAGTTCGGTGGAATTCAAAACAAGGACCCGAATATACTTGGGAACGAAAGAACGAATTCCGAAAGAAATACCCACACCTGTTCCCTAAAAAGAAAACCGATGACACATTAAATTTCGAGGACGAAATTTCTTAACGGGGGGAGAATGTGACATTCGCGACAAAACGAGGTACACTATATTCATTACGTAACAAGTAAACGATAAATCGGTTAATTCGTAGTGCTTAAACGAGTAACCGACCGATACTAATTATGACCCGTATACATACTGAGGGGTCATATACGAGTTATATATATGTTATAGAGGCTAACATATTGATATTTAGGCCCCAGTACGTTTAAAACTCTTTAAACGAAAAAGGTTTCGTTTATCGATACGCTATAAGCTTAAACGCAATCGTTAATATCAAAACAAGCATTGTAGCATCCGTTAAGCCGAAAAAGATTTATAAAACACTTATATGACATGTTTTAAGCAATCCGTGAAAATATTTTGGAATTTTACAACGAGTCAGTACGTTTTTCTTATTTTACAAAACTAGGCTGAAAAACCCTCGTTTTCGCGCTGGTTTTCGCACTCGAATTAATTTTCTTGCCAAAAACCGAACCCGAACTAAATTTGAAGTGGGCTTTTCATGTTTGGGCTTGTATAATCAGATTAATGGCCCAAAACAGCCCATTATGGGCCATTCCTTGGTTCCGATCGGACAGCCCACCATACCTCACATTTTTTTTATATAACTTACTCCTTAAGCTTTATTATCCATTATAACTCATAAAAATTTGAAGTCCAAGCAGCTGCAAAGTAGAACTCCAGAAACTTTCAAAAGTTACATCAAAAACCTAAGGTAATTAGTGATTTTCTTTGAGTTTTAACCATGATTAACATAGTTTAACCATGAAAAATTAATCCTTGATTAGTTTTAAACATGTTTAACCATCCAAAAAACCTAAAAATCAAGTAAAACCATGTTTTGATGTTAAACATGTTTACAAACCAGGAACATATACTTTTTTGGTCAAAAAACGCGGATTAGAACATGAATACAACGTTTTTACGGTTAGAAAGTTCGGTTTGAACCCAAAACCGAAACCCTAATTATCAAGGCTGTTACATGGATGATTTATGCTTGGTTTGATGTTATATGATATGTAGATATACTGAGTTTGCAACCTGAGACCCGGAGAGTCGTTTAAGCTAGCAAAATTCATCGAAAACCGACAAGGTAAACCCGTAACACTCGTTTAGGGGCTGTTTAGTATTAGGTTGTGACGTGCTTGTTTTTAGCTTGTGAAAACTTGCAGGAACATTAGGGATCATATAAATGAGTCCCTGTTCAAATTTGGTAATTTTTCGATAAACGGAGAATATTTGGTGAATTTATTTCCGTTTATGAGCGTTTATTTGGGAAAAATAGATAAACATATTGAAAAATTATGAAACTTGGTTTTGGAGTTTAATATGTGATGGTAAGATCACTGGTAAAGTTTGGGAATCATTGGAAATGCCTAAGTATGGTTTGTGCAATCATGGTTTAACCAAATTTTAACAGCCGAAAAACGCACAAAAAGGCATGTTGTCAAAAGATTTAGGTTCTGTTGATTTTTCAGGGGCTATGTAATAACATTGAGGCCATTTTTAAAAATTATCGGATTTTTCGGAGGTCGTTTGATATAAACGGGCCATTTATTACACGATTATAACCTATTAAATGAATTTTTATAAATAAATAATTAATCATAAAATTTCTGAAAATATTTTTATTAAATTCTCCATGTCTTAATGTATTTTTATAAAAATTTACATAATTTATATATAAGTACATATTTAGTTATGATTAATCAAAGATTTTAATTATAATTGTTTTAACGAAACCGGCAGCTTTGTGTTTAACGGACTGACTGGTATGTCAAAATGTCAAAAGTGGTCAAATATCATATTTTTGAATGATATTGATAAAAACAAACTTTTTACGAAAATTCCGGACAAATCGGGTGGATTGTGCGCGTTTTGTATAATCAAACCCGTGTGAAAACGGAAACGAACCCTGCGATCAAACCAGACACCGAAACCTTAAAATTCTTTCATAAATCAAATCATTTTATCAATCAATATATTTACTTAAGTTTATGTGATCTTACATAATCCCGAAGCGTATAAACAATCAACTGGGCTAGGCTCGGGAAACGGTGAAACTGAGCCAAATCCAGTTTTAAACATTTCATAGTATACAACGTCACAATCTAAGACTATGGTCATGTTCTGGGCCTAACAGCTATACCCAGATTATCTATACAACCCGACTTAGCTTGAACACTGTACTAGTATTAACGATACGATACCGTTTATAGGAATCAGGCTATAAACGAGGCATCTGACTTATTGATACGTAATTTCCGTGCGAACTACGATAAGGTGAGTTTCACGACCCCCACTTTCTAAACTGTTTTACGAACTTTTGGGGTGAAAAGCATGTTTACATATACTGATATACTTGAAAACGTGTGATGATGTGGATTATCTAAGTACTAACACTTGACAAGTCCCCACAAACACAAGTGATTAACTTCGTGCCGGTGACGTGTGGATAGTACTATCGGTTTGACAAACCCAACTGACAGAGCCGGAGGGGTATGCCGGAACATATGTAAACCCAGTTGCACATTGTCATTATATTTTTACATACTGCTATGTGGTGTTAGACATAGTACATACTTGGGGCAATGTGGCTGTTAAATGCCAACGGGAGTGCATGGGCAGTGGAGGCCATGTGTTTTAGCTCGTTTCGGTTTCACTTGTGGCTTAGTATAATACATCATACACATACATATATACATACACACTGTAAACTTTACGAACTCGTGTACTGATTTCATTGACACTCGTGAAACTTGAAACTCACCAACTAGACGTAGTTGACCCGTTTTAACATGCTTTTCAGGTAAAGCAAAAGTGGAATGATTTGCTTACATGCTTGGTGTTAGAAGGAAAGTTGAATAGCTGTGAATAGACGCTGATATAATACTGAATAAGAAGCTCGTAAACCGGTTATGTGTTTTTCATCTAGTTTGTAAACATAGTACCTACCAATGTAATATGATGTAATTTAGTTGTTGAATTTCTTTATAAACAATGTGGTTGATACCAGTGTTATCTGTTACATTCCCGTATTACGCTTCCGCAACTACCTAGTCGGGGTGTGACAAAAACGGCAAACATGCCAACTGATGGTTCGAAATTACGAACTTGACAACAGAATTCGAAGTGTCAAATTATTAACATCCCAAACGGATGGATTTGAGATATGTGACTCCCATAAGTTGTTAAGATCGACTGGACAAACCTCGTCACCGAAATTCAGAAATTCCCCGTCGTAAAATGGTCTACGTACACAGCCATTTTCTTCGGGGGTGGACTGGTGGCAACGGAACCACTCGCTGGACGCTCCGGTTCCCACTCAGACGCCAGACTGTATACATTAACAACATCGTCAAAATCCTTCTCTTTAAGGTTCATAACGACCTCATTAATGGCAGGGGTACCCTTTTTATCTCCAGCCATTTAAGTAAGAAAGGCAAAGAAATCTCAGAAGGTTCAAGTTATGACGATTTGAGAGAGAAAGAGCTTTGAAAGAGATAAGAGTAAAATGGAAATCACGAGTGATCTATTTATACTCATCGCAATTAATGCGACTGATGGAGTGCCATAGGAGAGAGAAACTGCGGACCGTCAGATGGTCGACACGTAAGGCGGGAAATTCAAGGAAGTGCGAACAGACTGTCAAAGGCGTCATACACGTTTTGTCAGTTATCCCCTAAAGTTCCTCTCTCTGCCACGTCATCAAAATTATTCAACTTGCAGAAATTTCAAATTTCAAAAATATCTTCCAAGGATATTTTCCTCAAACAGTTGAATATTCACAAGAGATAAAAAGTTTCTTTCCATTAAATAATCAAAAGGTAATTACAAAAAGATGGAAGGAAAATTACAAAATACTAAACATCTAAACCTAGTCTAAGGGTTTGAAGCAGTAGTATCTTCCGGAGCTTTTGATGAAGTATCCTCGGATGAGCCGTCCTCAGACTCATCACCCAAGTGATCCCTCAATTGCTACACGCCATTATTGGCTAAAGCAAATTCTGGAAGCATATTTTGCAACGGGAAGACCAGGCCATCATGCTCTTTAATCCGCATATCCCGCTCTTGCTTGACATCAAGGCCATGAAGCGGATGATCTCTAAACGTACGATTACTCTGAGCATAGGTTATCCCTTCATTAAAGCCTCTCACGTGTCCAAGCTGGGAGGAGGTAGTCATTAAATTAGCAAAACTATCAACCAGCTCAGGACTCCCCTTGATATGGCGGATAACCTGATAGAATAAAGACATAAGTTATTTAGTATCAAGGCGTGAAGTTTATGGTAAACAACAAGTGAGAAAATAACTTACAGAATCAAGACCCTGAGTGAGGAACCATTGACGGTCTCGCTCCGCACGCTTGGCTCTATATCGGAGCTCTTGAGACTCCTCAGCTGTTTGCTGCTTTTCACTTAAAGCTGCAATGGAACGGGCGTCCGCCCCCTCGCGAGCTTGCAAAAGGGAGTCATAAGCAGCTTGAATTTCAGCAGCGCTTTTATCTTTAAGCTCAACCTGCTCTTTCTGCAGCTTCAGCTCCTTTTCAAGTTCTTGGATTCGAGTGCCTTGCAGGGTCACTTGATTCTCCAGATCTGAGTTCGCTTCTTGAGCCCGTGCCAAGTCATCCTTTTCTTTTTGTGCCCTAGCCTGGGTAGCCTCAAGAAGGGAGTTCTTCTTTTCACATGCCTCCTTCCATTAGCGAGCAGCGGTAGCATTCCGATCCTGCTCACCCCTGAGGGAGATCTCCGCGTCCGTCTGCTTCCACTTAGCCGTATTGGCCGCCAAGCGATGCTCCTCGGCTTCTTTTTTCGCAGCCTCAATGGCCCGATAAGCTTCACTCAGCCTCCCGCCCATAGTACGCCATTCGCGCAAGATTTCCTGGCTACAGGCCAAGGTATTAGCCAAGTAAAACGACAGATCAATGGGAAGGTCGTGGCGGGAGCGGTCACGCTGATGCACCATTTCGGCTGGTGGCACGCAGTGTTTGACGAAGCTCATGCAGGTCTCGGGATCAGAAAACCAGGACCCATTGATAATATCCCATGGAGAGACAAACAAATCAAACCTATCCCCAAAGTTCGCATCCCTGTAGTAACGGGAACCTGAAGTTTCAAGGCGAACGGGGATTGGGATGATTGTTGAGGAGGAGGACGAGGAGGAGATTCGTCAGTCCTAAAACTCTTTGCATTCACAACAAGGTTATTTTCTTGGAAACCACCAGCAGTGCCAGTCTGAAAAAGATAGTCAAAAGAACTATCATTCCCAGATTGGACGTTCGGTCCCTCCAGTGTAGTATCAACCGGGGGAGTGGGTGGCCTTTCTTCTGTTGTTCTCTCAATCAGAGGAGATGGTGGCCTATCTTCCATAGTCTTCTCCGAAGGAGGAGACGGTTGTTTCTCAGACGTGGGAGTTGGAGTGGGTAACCTCTCGGACACATCGTCCCCAAAGATCGATGGATCTGTATAAAAAGCTATACTTAGCTAACACTTCAAAACAACACAATATAGAAAGTAAACTACATACCTTCTACTGTATCTATACGTTCAGCAAGACTGTACTGCGGTTTCTTAGGACAATGAGTCCTCCGTTTCCTTTTGGAAGATCCTTCTCCATCCCCCGCGGTGCTTACACCCGTATCTCCCGCTTGAAAGGATGAGAAACCCCTTTTCTTCTCTAATTCTGCCAATAAATGTGAGACAGAGGAAAATTCAGGGGCATCGTCATCTAAATTCCTCTCCTCTTGAGAGGCGGAAAACTCAGAGGCATCGTCATCATCATCGCTTGATGATAGAATGGCGATCATCCCATAAGAAGTAATGGAATTAAGTGGAGGAGGATTCAGAACATACGCACCTGTTTGAAAGGTTGCTTATGAAATTATAGGTTCAGCTCGCACCTTTGTTGGAAAGAGAAACCGGTCCTTGGTCTTATCAAGGATGGGGTTGTCACCCTCATCACGGATACTTTTCCCGACACAACCCCTATCCTCAAAAAGAGCGTTAAAAATAGAACCGCGACCTGAAAAAATAAAAATCAATCATTAAAAGCTTCGAAGAATAGAAAGGGCAAAAAAGGACAACTTATGTTCATTCAAATCAACAAAAATAGGTCCCATATATTCCGACGGCCATAGGCGGCTCATGCCCGCCCACACCAGAGCTTCCTCCGGTAGCGCTCATATCGGTGTTGGCTCCGACATAAGGACACGGAACCAATCGCGTCCCTCATGAGCAACTGTAACAACGTCAGAGAGCGCAGAATTAACCGGACGACGGACCATGGCAACAGGCACCACGTCCTCAGAGATCCAAAAGAACTTATTGCGCCAGTTGGCGGACCCCTTCTCAACCTCGTAGCCGATACTTCGATTGGAGAATCCTTGACACGTAAACCAACCATCACGATTGGCAAGTCGGTAGAAGACGGGGAATCGGTCAAGATGTGGTACCATGTCACATCCTATACATACGAATTCATAATGACGAATTCGCATTACAGCACGCGGATGCAATTGGGATAAATGGATCCCATATGCAGTTAACACCTTCATGAAAAATTTTGTTATGGGAAAACGGAAATTCCCATAGATGAAATAATCAGAATACACAACCATTTTGCTAGGCAATGGCAGGCTGGCTATAGAACCGGGAGAGGGAAATTCCGGCTCCCACTCCGGTGGAAGGCCATAAGTCTCGAGCAACTTCTGATATTCAGAACGATCCCATAAAATTTTTATTTCATCAAACTCAGTCTGAACGCTCGACATTATAGAAAGATTTGGTGGAATAGCAAGAGGATGTACGAAAAGTTTAGTATTGATAAAAACTTCGATTAGAAGATATCTCTTACTATTTATACCCATCTCAATTAATGCGATGGGATATGAACAGTGGAGAGAGAAATTCATCGCCTAATCAACAACCGCCACGTCACGCGGGAAATTCGAAAAAGAGAAAAAGTTGCACAGTCGGGTACAGTGACAGCCGTCATAAACCTTCCATCACCTGTTCACGCGCCTGCGAGTGGTCAACTTTTCCTTTTTCCTGATTATCTACACCTACAAAAGATATTTTCTACCAAACTTCAACATTCAAAAACCCCCAAAATACATTAACTCCAAAATTTCACCCGCATAAAGACTTCACGCGGAAGAAACACTTGACTGGGGGGGGCTTATAGAGGTAGGGTACCAAAAAGACCCAAATACCCTTAAGTACCACCTGCGGGTCATAGAGAAACCCCTCATATACCACCCGCGGGATATACGGATCATCCGCATAACACGGTAGAGGAAGAACGTCCTCACATCACATGCGGAAGTATCCAGGCACCCTCCGAAGTCATCCGCGAGATAGGACATCTATCCGCCAAAATGACCGGAAGGCAATGTCAACTGGACAGTTTTCATCAACCAACTACTCTCTAGAAGAACGTCCACGACTAATACGTGACTCGCCAGCCAATGAGCAAGGTACACCTGGCTAGGTTGTTATAACCGTGCACATGGCCAGGGTGAGGTTCGTCCTATCATAAGGCGACGGTGTGTCCAAGTTGTTATACCCATGCACATGAGACGTGTAGCTCAACCTATCACAAAGGGACACGCGTCTAGGCGGTTATCAAGATCTTCTAGAAGAGGACAGTTGACCCAATCACCTTCCTACATCCTTCGGCTATAAATACCTTATCAACCTGCATGAGGTATTAATTCATTCACATTCACTCTGACTCACTTCTATCCTGACTACACTTAGTCTATATACTTGAGTACTTCTTCTTTACGAACGATACTGATTCTCACGCCGGAGGCTGGTTACAGGAAGACCCCCCCTCTTGTCCTTCCTGTAACGAGACTCACGGTGTCTGTTTTGCAGGTTCTGGTCATTGGACTTCGGGAAGTTGTGCTCATACTGTGTTAGTAGTTATCGTATTTTGTAAGGCCCCGTTACCGGTGCCCTACTTTGGACGTTGGATTTACTCATAAATACAGTTCTGAATATTAGAGTTAATTAAAACTTTCGCGGAATAATATTAATAGTCAACCATTCATTACAATTACTCATACTTGTCTTTTTAAAACATAAATAAAACATAGTATCGAAACATCATGCCAAACCTTCATATGCCAGCCTCTTCAATCTTGCCATGTGTCCTGCTCAAACCAGTTGTCTCAATCTGTTAACCTGCGTGCATACTAAAAGTCAGCTACGCTGAGTGAGTTCTAGTTAATCTGACGACATACAATCCATGCACATACTAACATATGCACCTGAAGGTATATACCTTCATACTTACTTACATACGTACTTTCATTCTTTCTTTCGTACTTACATACATACTTTCATTCATATATATACGTTTTAAAGAGCATTCCGCCATATAACCTTCGCCGATATTATTAGGGTCGGCCTCCTACGTTTGCCGAAATTATTAGGGTCGGTTCCCTACATTCGCCGATACTATTAGGGTCGGTTCCCTTCATTCGCTGATATTTTTAGGGTTGGTTCCCTACATTCGTACTACTATAACATACCTGGACTTTACATACTTAACTTGAAAATATGTGCAATCTTCGAAGAGCGTTCACGTACCATCAACATATCATACATACATTGTTCATACATCATATATATTCATACATACATCATTCATACATCACACATATCAATCATACCTTTAACTACCACTTGACGGCACGTGCAATATCCGAAGATCGTTCACACACCATCAAGAAATCATCATACATAAATCATACAAGGCATACACTTATCACCTAAGGTAAGTGTATTAACTATCACATCGAGTATGCACACAACCCCGAAGACATAACAAAGAAGTGGGGCTAGAAACTCACCTCAATGCGGTTGCGTTCACCGTTTACGGTTATTCCCCTCTTTAGCTGTGCACGACTAACTGTATAACAATTACGCGTATTAATTACTATCACTATCCATATCGCATTTCTAGTCCAATTATAACCCTCAATGAACGAGGGTCCGGGGGCAGCGCCCTTGGCAGCGGGGTCTAGGGGCAGCAACCCCTAGCAGGCTTCAAGGGGCAGAGCCCCTGGCTGAGGTCGAGCTGCCAAGTCAGCTTGGAAAATTTTTATTTCTATTAACTATCTTATCATATTTTCCATTAGAATTTTGAATCATTTTCCAATTCGTTAACTCACTTTCCCTAATGAATTAAGCCTGATTCGTTAACTAATTCGTTATCTCAACATGGTCTGGTTCGTTACTTGGTTCTTAACGAATTGGGTTTATAACGAACTGGTCCGTATAACGAATTGAGCCCTATAACGAATGACCCTTCCGTAACGAATTGAACCTTCTAATTCGTTATCTCCTTTAACAAATGACTATAACGAATTGGGGCTAATTCGTTATCTTTTCCTTAACGACTCTGGATATGAACTAAGGCTAGTTCATTAAGCTTCTTGTAACGAATCGTCTGATGAATTGCCTCTAATTCGTTAACTCTCCGTTAACGAATTAGGGTTAGGTCAGAGAATGTCACAAACATTCCCTGACATTCCCTTCCTTGTACCCGCCACCTTTCCGGCGCCGCCGCCGAAAAGCCGCTAGAAAACCGCGGGTTCGCCGGACCAGTGATCACTCGGCTCAAGTAGTATACTGGGCATTCCTTCCTATCGCAATGCCCCACAAGAAGTAGAAGTGAGATAAAGCTGCAAGGGATTGGCTGAATATTGATCCAGTTTAGGCAGCTTTCAGTCTCTATAAACTTGATGGAATATCTCTTACACAAGGTAAAAGACTTGCATCAATCAATGACATGAAGGAGTTGAATCAGGAACTGAAAGACTTTCAAAGCCAAAGCAAAGGCATTCGTTTACGCTGCAAAGACGATTCGTGCTAGCTCTTCTCTTCTTTAACTAGTTACATGAGTAGCCTATTGGGCTAGTTTACTAAGCTTTCAGTCTACATAAACTTCATTCAATATTTATTACACTCCTTCTCTTACTGCTTCTCCTTATACCCACTAATGTTATTCTTCGTCCTACCTTGACTATTGGAACTCGCTTTTCACCGTTTTTAGTCCCGTTCGATCCAGATCTGAGCTAGGGTGACCCCTAAGCTCATCATAGGTTTGGTTTATACCCGATTCCACCCGGATCTCGTGACTTAAACGGTTTAATGGTGTCAGCTCGTCGTTTCGTGACTATATCTAATGGGTTTAAGATCATACAATATCATACTATCATTACCTTGGATCGGTGGTTGCTTTCCTTCTTGATTTCGGCTAAGATAAGGAAAGGATTAGAGAGAAGGCTTAACTGTGTGTTTTGAATGGTGTATGGAATATGTGTAAATGAGGAATTAAGTGGTGTTTATGGTTTATATATTTATGGATCATGGGCTTAGCCCATGGTCTTTCCTATTTTCCTCTAACCCAAGTCCATAACTCATATTCCTTTAACCAACCCAAGCCCATCTCATATTCTATTTATATAAACTAAAAACGGCCCACTATAAAATAGACGAAAATTCATTTTATTATTATAACCAAAAGTATGGTTACGACTTTCAACTGATGATAGCCTGATCTGAGATCTATTCGTGAGAACCAACTTGACCCTTGCAGTTGGTCAAACAGATCGTCAATCCTTGGCAAAGGATATCTATTCCTTACCGTAAGCTTGTTCAACTCGCGATAGTCTATGCACATTCTCATACTTCCATCCTTCTTCTTCACGAACAATACTGGCGCGCCCCAAGGGGAAACGCTTGGTCTTATGAAACGCTTAGTCTATGCACATACGCTTGTATCCACCAATCTTACCATAAATCTGGTTCAGTTAAGGTCCCAAGTCATACCCTATTCCCTTGTTTTTATCGGTTGCACTAGTCCACTTGATGTTTCATTTAAACAATAGATTTCTAACCAAACCTAACATGCTTTCGGTTTTTACCTATACATAACACACATTTACACATTGACATTTTCTTGGTGATAATCCATACATTTCATATTTAATCAATTCTCCTCACATACGCTTGTACAATCATCAATTCTCCACCTATGTAAATGCTTTTGACATGAATACAAATCAAGAGGTCTTATAACGGGTTGTAATGGGGCCAAGTGTAAGGGTATGGAAGGGAATATTGAAAGTAGCTCAAGCGATCCGATCCGACTTATTACAAACAAACTAAGTAAACAATAAAATAAACAACTATATACATCACTAACTTCTCTTTTTTTTTCTTTTTCTCTTTTTCTTTTTTTTTCTTTTTTTTTTCACTCAATACATAATACTTTAAACATTGAAACTCTAACACATTTTTTTTTGAACTAATATAATACTTGAATATTGCATACTTAAACATTGCAATTCTAATACAATCTTTTTTTTTTTTTGTAAGCATAATAAACATAATGCTTAACATATCTAATTGACAAATACTAAAACAATCTAATTGACAAATACTAAAACAATTACATAGAAACCTATTAAGTCGGATCGTTTCGCAATATAACACCGGGTTGATCGAATAAAAGAATAGGCCCAATAAAGTTTTCTAAAATAACCAACCTTCCGCCCTCACATAACCATCCTCATATGTATAATGTATGAGGCCCCAACCCCCCAGTACCCACACTCTCGCTCATCCAGACGAGGCTTAACCTAAGTGCCTCTATCACTTTTACACTCATGCCAAGCTAAGATCTCGAAATACACTAATTGTACAAGTTCTATCGGAGAATATCAACCGTCTCACCAACCAATACTTTCTCAATTCTCAAGTGTAAACGAACGTGTTATGCAAGTTATTACACCGAAAGCATGCTAACCTTGGTTAGAAAACTACATATTCTCCTTTTTTTTAAAACAACTAGGCACGTGTTATTTAGGGAATTGTGACCATGAAAAGGGACCAAAACTTCACCCCGCCATCTTACCACTTTCCGGTTTCTTTAAACACATTTTTTTAAAAAAAATTTCAATTTTTTTGATTTTTTTTCTTTTTTTTTAGCGAAATTGTTTTCAAAACAAACGAAAATTTCCTCATCCCCACACTTGGGATACATTGTCCCCAATGTATGGTGCAATTTATAATCTAAACTCGAGAAATACCACCCGCAAACCATGAACGGCTAACAACCTAATTGACTCGACAAATAACACCATTTCCAACACAAAAATTTCACACCCCCAAGTACACGAAAACAAATAAGACACATAATAGATAAACACATGCACCTGATCATTTGTTTGTAATGATGTGGCTGTTGTGCTTTAACCGGAATAAACGCATTTCATAGACTCTTTGATATCTCACACGGAATATTGCAAACATCCCCACACTTGAATTATTGCATCCATGATGATTGAATTGCAGAACCTGTCAAAACACAAACACACCCAAAACAAAAACCAAACAAAATACACTACTCTACATTCTCAGGCTGCCTCCCGAGAGCGCTAAGTTTAAAGGTCTTCAGCCAGACCGTACCTGATATACGCGATGGTGGTCTCACTGCACACTTACCCAATGTAATTCCATTGAATGCCTGGAAATTTACATGCCATCTCCATAAGTTTGTCGGTAGAACTGGCATGTTTAGAAAGCACCTGCGGTTTTCGCTGATCCACTTCACGAGATATACACCGATGTCTTGTAGCTTTGCCATTTTCATCTTCTTCCCTGAACCTTCTTTCCCACACTTGTTAATTGGAATGATGGATATGGGAAGAGGTTCGGTATACACATTCATCTCATCAGATTGCTCTGCCTCATCATCTTCACACACCATCTTATCCACCCGTGACTCTTCATCAGATAAAGGATTTGTTGGTGTGGTATTATCCTCCACAACCTTCTCCTCCATGTGAGAATAATCTCTAATATCATCAGGTAATGGTGAAAGACGCTCTTCTATTTCTATCTTCATTTTTAACTTCTAACACTTGGAAACTAGACAGCTTATTCGATCTTCATCGAAAAGGTTGGGTGCTGATAAATACTGCTTGGGTTTGGACAAAATCACTTCCAACATAGCAAGCCTTTTCTCCTCCTTGTTCTGATAAGTATAGACACCTTCGGGCACAAAATATTCCTCCGGATGATACTGTTGGTATCCCCGATACGGTCTTGAGATGTACACATCCATCATTTTTTTTATTCCAATACTTTGAATTATCCAAATACACCGAGCACACATCATAATCAAAAGTATGATCACGACCGCAACAGAAACATCGTCCATCCATTCTTGGCTCATAATAAGCATCCTCGTCCCGATCCCATCTGTTCGTTACTTGGTTCTTAACGAATTGGGTTCATAACGAACTGGTTCGTATAACGAATTGAACCCTATAACGAATGACCCTTCCATAACGAATTGAACCTTCTAGTTCGTTATCTCCTTTAACGAATGACTATAACGAATTGGGGCTAATTCGTTATCATTTCCTTAACGACTCTGGATACGAACTAAGGCTAGTTCATTAAGCTTCTTGTAACGAATCATCTGACGCATTGCCTCTAATTCGTTAACTCTCCATTAACGAATTAGGGTTAGGTCATCGAATGTCAGAAACATTCTCTGACATTCCCATCCTCGTACCCGCGGCCTTTCCGGTGTCGCCGCTGGAAAGCCGCCGGAAAACCGCAGGCTCGTCTGAAAAACGAGTTTTTACTCGTTTTTCACCGTTTTTCGTCCCGTTTGATCCATATCTGAGCTAGGTTGACCCCTAAGCTCATCATAGGTTCGGTTTATACCCGATTCCACCCGGATTTCATGACTTAAACGGTTTAACGGTGTCGGCTCGTCGTTTCGTGACTATATCTAACGGGTTTAAGCTCATACAATATCATACTATCATTACCTTGGATCGGTGGTTGGTTTCCTTCTTGATTACGGCTAAGATAAGAAGAGGATTAGAGAGAAGGCTTAAGTGTGTGTTTTGAATGGTATATGGAATATGTGTAAATGAGGAATTAAGTGGTGTTTATGGTTTATATATTTATGGATCATGGGCCTAGCCCATGGACTTTCCTCTTTTTCTCTAATCCAAATCCATAACTCATCTTCCTTTAACCAACCCAAGTCCAACTCATATTCTTCTAAACCGATAACGACCCACTATAAAATAGACGAAAATTCATTTTATTATTATAACCAAAAGTAGGATGTTACATATTTTAACCTGTGGACTCATTGGATCCAGGACCCATACCAGGGGATCGGATCCGTGTTTCTTCACCGAGCATCTCTTAGATCTCATTGTTTTAGCAAGAATTAATCAAAGGATCAACCTATAACAACATCAAGATCAACTGGATCTAGCATATGTTTTCCAAATGCATGTTCTTGTAAAAAATGATGCATTTTTATGGATAAAAATAAATGGGAAGTTTCATAGTGATATATATCTAACCATCTAATACAATAAAGTATAAATTTTGATCCAAAACAGGTTTTAAAACAGTGATTCCCAGAGACAGGTTTTAAAACATATATGATAGCGTAAGCGGGCTAGTCTTATCATCTAAGTATTCACAAAACTACAATGATTCGCATGGATTGATGGATCATATATAAAATAGATCTCATAATATTATAAATCACATGAAATGACAGTTCGTATATTGTGGTTCACATAGCATAGTTGTTCGCATAGTAGATCACATTCTAGTCACTCGCTTAGACATGGATCGCGTATCATGTGAATGCCATCAATGCGAAGTGAGAGGCACACACTTCTCCATGCGAAATCTCTATGTAATGTAAACAAGGCATTATGTGAACTGCATATTAATGCGATCGAAGTATTATGTGAAGTATCTATATAATGCGAATGAAGTGTTATGCAAAGTGACTACAATACGCGAATGAGATTGTTGGTGTTATTTAAAGCAGCTACAAATCAATAATTTCGATGGCCGGTTCGAGAAAGAGAATAAGATTTGAAGTTGGTAGCATATGTGTTAATATCGTTGTCAGTGACACTACTATCACGTCCCGAAAACCTTAATCTAGGTAGCGGAAGACTTTGACTAAGTCATTCGGCTCGTGAAAGATGCCGATGGCCAATCAAAATAAAGTAAAATATTTCAATAAAAAAAGTTAGACTTTTATTTAAAAAGTTAACTTTATTTCCAAATCAGAGTTTACACGTGTCATAGACACAATATTATTACGTGCCCAACTTTTTTTACGCATATTCAAACACCGCACCAACTCTTTTCCCATTCCGTCTTGAAGCTATCACTTACTTGAAAAGCATATTAAAATGTTTGTCAACACGAATGTTGGTGAGTTCTCTTTATTACACACTCACACACACATAATCCTATGATATAATGGTTCTCAACCATTATACCACAATAATCAGTTTCAATATAAAACATAACATTTATCTTTTAAACAAATCGTACTGTTGTAAACGAGCAAAGTGTTGGGTCCATATTTGGTGGTTTGTACTTAGTTATATGTTTATTGGGTTTCGTATTGGGCTATGTATGTAAACCGAGATCCTTATGGATCTCGGTGGGCTTTGGGATATGGTTGGGCTTGTGATTGAGTACCCTATATATAGAATGCATTGTATAGGGTTCTAGGTGTTTCTTGTTCAGTAGTTATTGAGCAGTTGTTGAGAGCCACCATAATCTCTAGAGAGCAATACAGATTGTGTAATCTCATGTACCAGATGGTTTAATAATATGATCGTGTGCATTTGGAGTATTACATCGTGTTCATCATATTTATATTATTTCGTATCATTATTCTTGAATCACCACTGTGTTAGGATTCCGCACTAACATCGTGTTCGGGTTTATATCATAAATGTAATGATCCAGATTCGGGACTTACAATCGGTATCAGAGCCTTGAACGAATTCATGCTCGTTATTGTGGTATTAACATATTCAAGATCTTGATTTATTGGTGGTGTGTTTATATTTTTCGGCGAAACAGTAACCGGAGAAAAGGAAGAAGCTATTTTTGGTGAAACATTGAATTGATTTGGAAACATAATTCACGGGATTTATTTGGTTGCCAAATTTATTCGGTCAAACTTATTATCAGGGATTCTAGATTGATTTCAGAATTATTTAAGGGTTCTCGGCCATAGACACTAGGCTACTGGACATATTTTCATCGTTTTCGGCCAATTCTGATGGTTCTCGGCCATTAAACATAGTTCTCTGTCCAGTTTAAGAAGATTTCAGTCAACAAATCAGTGTTCTCGGCCAAAGATTTGTGTTCTCGGTCAACATTTTGTGTTCTCGGTCAACCTCTTTTGGTTCTCGGTCAACCATATTTGTTCTCGGTCAACAGAAGTTTTCGGTCAACTAAGTTCTCGGTCAAACCTAGTTCTCGGCCAAAGTCAAGAGGTTCTCGGTTAAAAAAAAGAGTATTTTGGCGGGAAAATTTTTCTTGAGCGGAAATTTTACTGAATACTCCTTAAAGTTCATTTTTGAAATTTTTGCCGAAAACATTTTTTTCGGGTGATTTTCGATGAATTTTTGGCAGGAAATTCGAAAAATTTGTCTTGAACAAAAATTTTCGTACGCTTCTTTTGAGTGGGACATTTTTCTTGAGAATTTTGGCGAACATATTTTTTTTGAAAATTTTTGGCGGGAAAATCAGATTAATTCCTTTAATTACTCAATGTATTCTCCAAATTCATCTGAGGTTAGGTTTCAACCATGTGCTTTAAATTGTGGGGAAAAAATAGAAATGTATAAGCTTCATAACGATAGCCTGAGTAGAGATATGGAGAGAATAAAATCAGAAAATTTCAAACTTAAGAAAAATGAAAATTGTTTTCTAGATAAAATAGAAGCTCAGAAGAAGGACATTTCTAAGCTTAAGTCTGATTTTAGTGTAAAGCCTTGTCATCATCTTGATGCCAAACAGGAAATCGTTGAATTGACGGCTAAAATGGAAGCTTCCGAGTTAGAAATCTTAAATCTAACTAGTAAGTTTGAAAGGGCTGAACTTGATTTTAAAAAATTCGATGGCTCCAGTAAAGTTGTCAACTCAACAATTGAAAATCAATTGTGGTGGAAAGAAAGTGAAGGTGAGGGAATAGGATTCAGTCAAGTTCCCCCACCCTACAACCACAATTATGTCCCTACTCCTGTTACTAAAGAACAGGAGGAAAAGATAAAAGACTTGAAGTATGGTAAACAGGTTCAATTTGAAATTGTTGGATCAGGATCCCTAGAGGAAATCAAGCCTGTCTTTAAATGTGTGAACAATTTTGATGCTTCTACTTCATGTGCAGATATAGTGAATGTTGTCGTTTCTGATAGTAACGGGGTTCAGGCTAGTGAAAATGAATCTCATTCTAACCTCTCATCAAACTTAGATGACACCACAACTCAAAATTGTACTAATAATAATGCACAGAGTTTTGGTAACAAAGGGAATGCACATAAGAAATCAGCACAACAAGGACAGTCTCGTCCTCATAGATCCTCCGGATGTCCATGTGTTGATAAATCATTGGGTGCCTTTTAAATCAAGAGGCAAACATGTTACCACTGTGGCACGCCAGAACATATAGCTAGAAATTGTGTTCATCGTCTATATGTTCCCTATTACAATCAAAATCAGAAGGCTGTGCCAAGGTGCAAGAAGAATGGAAAAACCTTACCTAAGAAGGAATTCAAACATGAAGCAAGTGCTTCCGTTGACAACAGAAGAAGGATGAAGGCGTGTTTCGTCTGCGGGAACGGCGGGCATTTGGCAAAGGAGTGCCACTACCGTGCTGTTAATAGACAAGCTCCTCAGGTGAAAGGCAACAGGTTTCAATCGAATCCAGTGGTTAGACAAAACGCTTATTTTACAAAACCACGAGTATCTGTACAACGGGTCACAGATACTCAAGGATTCAAAGTTAATATGACAGGTTTGCACTCAAATGATTTAGAAACTGTTAAAAGAAAAATAAATTTTCAGAATTTAAAGAGTGTTGAGAGTTCTAAGAATTCGAATTCGAATTGCTCCACTCCAAATTCTGTTCTATCAAATTTCACTAAACCAAGACAGACTTGGAAACTTAAAACTCAGCAAACAGAATCTGTATTAACAAATGATTCTGTTAAAGATGAGAAAGATATGAGTTGGCAAGAGGTCACATATGTTGATTCCCAAGGGATCCCCAAGACATTTATGACTTGGGTTCCTCTGTCCAACTGATCCCGCTATGCGTGTAGGAACAACCACAAATTCATTGTTTATTAAATGGATTGTTCCAGGCACATGACAAGGCAAATATCCATTGTTTTTAAATCTTTAAAACATGAAATGGATTATTTGTTGCCTTGACGGGATTTTAGGGTGCTAGAACATTTTTAATCTGCTCTCTAAGTGTGTAGGAACAAATCAGGGAATACATTGCATATTAAAAAGCTTGTTCCAGACATTCAACTCGCAAGGATGCAGAATCTCAAAACAAGCTTATTCCTAGGGGGAGATTCTCACAAATGAAAAATGTTGTCTTGAAGATAAAAGGTAACCGTATCACTTTGGTATGAAAGATTGATCAGTCAAAAAGTTTTTAAAATTTTATTTTTTAAAAAAAAAATTACAAAAATATGTTCACGTATAGTCTTTTATTTTGTTTTATTTCAAAATGTGAAAATGACTTGATTGTACATGAGAAATGATAGTACATCAGTTGGCTGACTATCATATTTTTTTAATACTCCGTTTCGACGATTGAGTCTTTTTGAGGTTAAATTTGTACATAAAAGTTTTCCTTTCGGTCAAAACTTTTGCACAAATTTAGGGGGCAACTGTAACATCCGGCCCCTTGCACCACCAATATTGTCCGCTCTGCCCACGAAGAGCTCACGGATTTGTTTTTAATTGCCCAGATGGAGACTTCCCAGGAGGTCACCCATCCTAGTAATACTTCCACCTAAGCACGCTTAACCGTGGAGTTTTCATGTGCTCCATAGCCAACTAAGCCCAAAACGCGTTGGTGATTGAAGAGGCATGGCATTTACTTATGAACCAAGAATCTCTCTTGTCCACGGCCGATGTGGGATTTGCCTAAGAGTGGGACGATGTTGTGTTTGCCAAGGGTGTTACTGATCATGTTGGGCCATAATTTGGATGCAGATGTTGAAGTTGCTGATCATGTTCAAGTAAAGATTCTGAAAGTTTTGAAAGCATCAGTCTAAGGGGGAAACTGTTGTGCCATAATTTGGTTAGACTAACGCTTATCAAAAGGCCATGACATGATCAAGACTAAAGTGACATAAACAAAGATGAGTTGAAGAATTGCATTGGTGTAATACCGAAATTGAAGAATTGCATTGGTGTAATACCGAAATCTCTATGGATTTCGGTTAGGCTAGTCTGAAGTGAAATAAACAAGAACGAAGCTACAAACCAAGGGGGAGATTGTTGGGCCCATATTTGGTGGTTTGTACTTAGTTATATGCTTATTGGGTTTCGTATTGGGCTATGTATGTAAATCGAGATCCTTATGGATCTCGGTGGGCTTTGGGCTATGGTTGGGCTTGTGTATTGAGTACCCTATATATAGAATGCATTGTATAGGGTTCTAGGTCTAGTTGTTGAGCAGTTGTTGAGAGCCACCATAATCTCTAGAGAGCAATACAGATTGTGTAATCTCATGTACCTGACAGTTTAATAATATAATCGTGTGCATTTGGAGTATTACATCGTGTTCATCATATTTATATTATTTCGTATCATTGGTCTTGAATCACCACTCTGTTAGGATTCCGCACTAACATCGTGTTCAAGTTGATATCATAATTGTAGTGATCCAGATTCGGGACTTACACAAAGAGTACAACAAGTGTATGACTATCAATATTGATAACTCAAAACATACCAAACTCAAAATATTCCAACTTTTAACACAACTCGATTGAAAATGGGGGGCGTCACCCGATAGATCTACCAACATTTCTGTGCCCTTACTATTTCGGTTAACAGTTAATTAACCAAAATGACTCATCCCACTTTAAATCATGGTTTGTTAAATAAAATGCTTTTAAAACATTAATAAAATAAGTAAAAGGAATATGTTTCCCTCCAAAAGCATTTATAAAAACATTTCATTTAAAAACGGGAGGTTTTTAGAGAAACTCACAGTCGAAGCTTTTTGTCCAAAATCACCTGTCCTATTTAGTACACGTTTATTAAAAATAAAAATTCGGTTTGTATTTAACTTGTTAATAATATTTATTTATTTAATCTTAGGTTGATGACTACACAAGCATACAAGCACATAATTCCTACCTAACAATTTAACAAGTACAACACGGGTTTCGTTAACAATTGTCCTAATACTATTATATTATAATATTAATAAAATAAATAATTTAATATTAAAACAAAATAAATTATTAAGCTTCAGTTGCTGGAAAGTTTTTAAGAAATTATATTTAGAAATTTATAATTTATTGTAGTCGATTTATAATTTGCTAAAATAAATTATCGGTTTTTTCGGTTTTGCGTTTAAAAACAAACCGGTCAACTTTTCGTATAAAACCTTATTTTTAAATCTTTGAAAACACTTTTTATATAAATTGTTTTAGGAGTACTTTTATAAAGATATTGTATTTCTCATTTTAGTAATTATTTTCTTAAAATAGTAACTTTTAACGTTTTCGTGTCGGTTTTCACGACACGAACCGTTTAGGACCAAGTTTTGCTTTCTTATCCTCTTTTCATACATTAAGTTATGTTATGTATGATTATTTTACAATTTTAGGGGCTGTTCTAAAACAGTATCTAATTATCGTGTCGGTTTGCGTTTAAAAGCCGATTTTTGACCGTTAATGTTGCCGACAAGCAAAATAAGCCAAATATATCCATACCAAACATCTTATGAACCAAATATGTATATTATAATTTATAATTTACCATTATTTCCAGATTTGATCACATAATACCAACTTGCATATTTTTTTTATCAAATTAAATCCTTAAACTCAATCAGCTGTTGGTCTTTCAGTCAGTCTCCCACTCAAGTTCCTGCTATTTCAAAGGAGACTCAAGAAAACATTTCATTAATGGCAGGTTTCATGAACTTATAAAATGCTTTTCTTGCTGGAGATTTGGTTCAACCAGACGTAGTTTTTTAGTTGGATCAAATCCATCCTGATGATGGAGAGGAAATGGATATTTCTTGGCAAATAGCCATGGCCGTATTTAGAGCAAGGAAGTTTACCAAGAGAACATGCAGAAACAATTGGAATTTGCCAACTAACAAGAAAGTGGGATTCAATAAAGATACTCTGAGGTGTTATAACTATCACGAGCCGGTCACTTTGCTTGTGAACGCACGAATCCAGCCAAGGAGGTAAACAGGGAAAGGGCACTGGTTCCGGTAAGTGGTGCTAGAGAAGAAAATGCAGCTGGTGCTAGAAAAAATGAGCATGGATTGGTGGCTCCGCAGTTTTATTAGAATGGCCAGATGGCTACACTTAACATATACAGTCAGACTACGAACCTTGCTTAGATTCATGCTGTTGAAGAAGAAAACGATGGAAAGGAGCTAGTAAAGGATCTTCAGTTTGCTTTCATGGCATCTACTTCTCCCAGCTCATCTAAGGTAAGTTCTGAATTATGTTCTGAATCTTGCATTAATAAGGTAGAATTGTATAGAGTTCACAATAGTAATCTGATTAGAGAAATGGAAGGTATAAAATATGAAAATCTTACCTTTAAGAAACTTGAAAAAGCTTTAAAATATAAACTAGAAGCACAACAAAAGGATTTCTCTAAACTTCAAACAGATTTTAGAGTAAAATGTTGTCACCACTTTGATGCAAAACAGAAAATTGCCAAGCTAACTGCCGAGTTAGACGCTTCTAAGTTGGAGATTCAAAATTAACTAAAAAATTTGAAAACGCTGAATTTAACTTTAAGGAATTCGATGTCTCTAGTGTTTTTTTTGAATCTATGATTGAAAACGGTTAAAATGGAAAGAGAACAAGGGTGAGGGTATTGGGTGCGCATGGTTCCTCCTCCATATAATGACAATTACACTGGGCTTTCTCTTTATAAATAAGAGGAAGCAAGGGAACCCGTCATGCAGTACGACAAGCCGAATACAAATGGAAAAATAGGTCGTGGTTCAGTCAAACCTACTGAACCAACCTTGAGAGTGAACGATACTAATGTGTTTACTTCGCGTGCAGATGAAGTAATTATGGAGGATTGGACGGATGCAGAAGAAGATTCATTTTTTTCAAATAAAAACTTTAATTCTACCGCTTTTTAAAATTTTGCCTACTTTTGGTTCTGTTGCTACTAATGCTTGTGTGGGATATTCTTTAAGAGTAAAGACAATTGTGTGGTTGATCCTTCTAAGACTTTTATTACTAGTTGTATGGTTTCAAATTAAATTGATACAAATAAAAGTTTGCATAAACATTGTTCACCTAAGCTTGTTAAAGAAGGAAGTTCATGTGTGTAGAGTTGTAACAAATCAAATGTTCAGGCCAAAGCGGGGCAAACTATCTTACACAAAAAATCAAGACCAGGAGTTGGCCACGATGGTTTTAATGTTAAAAGACAAACGTGTTTTAATTGTCACACTCCTGGCCACATTGCTATAAATTATTCGCACAGCCCTTTTGTCCCATATTGCATACATAGTCAGAGGAATCTGCCTCGAAATACCTTTAATAAATTTGATTCAAAAAAATCAAGGTACTACAAGGAAAATCCCTCTGATGGTTACTGAAAAGGAAACAAGGCTGACAGGTTGACATCCCATTAGACTAAGCCTTTCATGTATCGAAAGTGTGACGGAAAATCGATTTCGGTCCCAAGACCATATCCGGCCTCTAGATCGAAATCGACCTGGAAACCAAAATTCAACGTAACTTTCATTCGAAAACCAAAGAAAAAGTCACCCATTTACATTTGTCAGAAAATTTTTAAACCCGGCAATAAATAGTTGCCTAAATCTTCGATGTCCAAATCACCAAAAGATTCCTGTTCAATCTTAGATAACCAGGAAGACATGTCATGGCAACACGTAAATTCCTAGATGAATCGGGTTTACCTAGCACTACTATGGACTGGGTACCAAAAACTAATTAATCTCGCTCATTGTGCAGGGACAGCTATGGAGGAATATCATCAAACCTTGGTATGTTGATAGGATACATCTTTCAACTGCATGACATTCAAATATTTAATGGAGGTTATGTTTCCTTTGCGGGAGGAGAAAAAGGGAAGATCACACAGAAGGGTACCGTAAGTAATGATGTTCTTAAATTTGAAAATGTCAGTTTTGTTCTAGAGTTGAAACACGGTCTTCTCAGTGTCTCACAGATCTGTGACAAGGGTTTTTCTACACATTTCACAAACAAAGAGTGTTTTATTTTAAAACCTTGTATCATCATACCAGAAGATTGGGTTCTTGTTCTATCACAAAGAAAAGATAATGCATACGTGATCGACATGAATAAAAATGTTCCAGAAGATATCACACGTTTATTTTCAAAGGTGTCGGAACAGAATGCCATGCTTTGGCATCGTCGTCTGGTCATTCAAATGTTAAAACTCTAAACCGTCTTGCTAAAAACCACATTGTTCAAGGTTTGTCAGTCAAAGATTTTGTAACAATTGAGAAATGTGTAGCTTGTGGCAAAACTTTTAGATTTTTCTATTATCCAAGTCATAAAGTTTCTATTTCTAGTAAGTATTTATCAAGTAATTCCTACAACAATTCAATAGGCATTTAGATGATGCATTATTTCATAATCCAAGCTAATATTCCACAATCTATCAAGATCAAAACTCAAATATGCATTCAACAAAGTTTCCTCTATTAGAAATCAACAATTCTCTACAATCTAACTTACAACATTGTCTTTAAACTAACAAGTTATGAAGTCTCTAGAATATATCCTATCATCAATATCAATTTCAAGTTCCATTAAACATCAATAATCATCAAATCATCCAAGTATTCAAATAAATCCCTAAATTTGGAAAATTTCAATCTATTAACAATCTCTTATCTAATTCTATTTTAATTCTAGGTGTTTAATCATTAGCAATAGATTATGACCATATTAGCAATTTCATTAATCATCATTTACACAAATATCCATTTTAATATCAACCCACTTATCAAATTAATCCATTTTCTTTCCCAAATTATCCAAGTATACAATTAACAACAAATGCAATCTCTAATCATCTTTAACAACTCAAGGATGATCTTCATTATGAGTGTAGCATGTATGTGTGAGTGTTCAACACTCCCCCACATACATGCATACATACACACGCCCATATACACACACACATGCATCCACAAATTTTCAAACTCTAAGATCAATCTTAACCTAAATACATATAATCTCATCTATTCAAACTTAGATAATCAACATCTAATTATAACTTACTTTGAATCTTGATGAACTTAATAAGATAAAGGTGGATTGTCTTGTGTGTGTGTGGGTGTCCTTCCTAATTGAATTTTGCCTCATATGGTGCTTAATCCATCCTTGATAATGTGTTCTTGAACTGGTGATTGTGATTTTGAATTTGATTATGGTGTGAAGGTTTGTGTGTGTGCCATGATATAAAGAGAGAAAGAGTGAGTGTTGTTGGGTTAGCTATTAGTATAGTTTGTACTTGTTATTGGGCTATATTGTAAACTGGGATCTCTTGGGTCTCGATGGGCTTTTGGGTCATTTTGGCTTGAGTGTAGTGCCTATATAAACTATGTATCTAGATTTATAATAGGTTGGCCGTTCATAATATAGAGAACGAGATATCGGTGTAGTTGTGTAACCATTGTGCTTAAGCAACAGACGTAATATACGTGTGTTTTGAAGCAGTTTATTTGTGTTCTTCGTGTGTTTGCTTGCATAACATTGAATCATCTCTTGTTAGTTTTCGCATAACAACGAGATCTTGTGATATCATATTGAAAGATCCGTCTAAAGGACTTAAAATTGGTATAAGAGCCTATTGACCTAATCTAGGCTCGGTTAAGGTGATATCATTAATAGGTTGTTTTTGGTTGTTAAGTGATTGAAGATTTCTGGAAATTGAAGAACAATTGTCTTCGTATTCATCAAGGTTGTTGAGATAATTTTGGGAAGGATTTGACTTGGTTTATGCTTTAAATTCAAATCCCAGAGATTTCGGGATATAATTTGTTACCAAAGTTACCTGGTCAAAGCATCTTTGTGATTCTTGGAAGTTCTCGGGAAGATTTCATCGTTTTCGGCCACAATCTGGTTGTTCTCGGTGAAACTTGTGTGTTCTCAGCAGAAATCAAGTGTTCTCGGTGGTTTTAGATAGTTCTCGGTGGTTCTGGATAGTTCTCGGTCATAGTTTAGTGTTTTCTGTTGACTTTGGACTATTCTCGGTCAACTATGAGGGTTTTCGGTTGACTTTCTTGGTCTCGGCCAACGTTAGTTCTCAGTTTCAATTATAAATCTGGGCCTGATCTTATTGGGATTTAGGATAACTGATATTTTATTTGGACTTAATTACTGGACAAGACTATTAAATGGACCACGTAGCTAATAGTTCATCAAATGTTGCACTGCATCAAGAACTAGACTCCATAATGGGAACTGTTACTCATGTACCCCGCTTGCTGTGTCATAAGGGGTTTGCTGACTGGAAATTTAGATTTGAAAAGTATGTGAAGATAAAAGATGCCAAGATTTGGAGAAGTATTTTCCGAGGCCATCAAGCTCTATCACCTATCAACGTGAAAACTCTGAAGAAGTAGCTGTAAAGCCCGTTAAATTGTATGATGATGCAGACTTTAAAAAGGTTGAAGAGGATAACAAGACGCTTGCTACTTTAACCATGGTACTTTCACCCAAAATTGTCTTGGGATTTAGAGAATTACAGTCTACTAAGGCATTGTGGGAAGCCCTGATTGAAGTGTATGACGGTAATGAGGATACGAGGGGAAGCCGTAAAGATCTCTTACGACAGAAGTTCAATATGTTTAATCATGTACTGGGAGAACCCTTGGAAACACAGTTGCAGAGATTCATATCTCTAGTGACTGAGATGAGATATGCTAATATTAATCTGACCGCTGCCGAGACAAACAATAAATTGGTCAATTCCTTGCCTCAAAGCTGGGATATGAATGCTGCAGTGATTAAGAAGACGAATGATATACAGGTTAACTCTTGCAGAAGTCATGGTAATCATCAAGGCTTGTGACATGGATGACAAGCAGCGTGCCATAAAACATGCAAACTCCTACAATGCAGCCGGCTATAGTGTTGCTTCAAACAATGTACTCATCTCGCAAGACAACTTCTCAATGTTTAAGTCTTCTCAAGGGCAGTACACTCCGCAGTATCAACCTTTGAACAATTTCTCAATGTTTAAGTCTGCTCAGGGCCAATTCAATCCGGCACCACCACAAGCAACTCCTGTGTTCTTTCCTCAACCTGCTCAACCATCAACTTCGGCCGTTAAGCCCCAGACATCTTCTGCATCTTCCAGTCAGTCTCCCAGTCAGATTCACTCCATTTTAAAGGAGATTCAGGAAAACATCGCCTTAATGGCTGAGTTAATGAATTGCTAAAACGCCTTTCTTGCTGAAGACCTGGTTCAACCAGTTGTAGCTGCTGAGCTAGATCAAATTCATTCTGATGATGTAGAGGAAATAGACATCTCTTGGGAAATCGCTATGACATTGTTTCGCGCAAAGAAATTTACTAAGAGAACAGGCAGAAACAACTAGAATGTGCTAGCAAATCAGAAGGTGGGATTTAACAAGTATACTCTAAGGTGCTACAACTGTCACGAGCCGGGTCATTTTGCTCGTGAATGCACTAACCCAGCAAAGGCGCTGGTCCTAGTGGGAAATGCTAGAGGAAAAAATGGGGCAGGTGCAGGTGAAGGTGAAGGTGAGCGAGGTTTGGTAGCTCAACAATTCTCTTGGAATTATCAGAGGCAGCTCTCAGCATCAATAATCAGACTGCAACTTTGCTCGAATTGAAGTCATTGAAGAAGAGAATGTTGTTGAGGAACAAGTAAAGGAACTTCAATTTTCTTTCATGGCCTTCATTTCTTCCAACTCATACGAGGTAAGTTCCCAACTATGTTCTCAATACTTGTATTAATAAAGTAGAATTATACAAATCTCGTAACAGTAACTTGTTTAGAGAAATGGAAGAAAAAAATCTAAAAATTTTACTCTTAAGAAGAATGAGAAAGCTTTCAAAGATAAAATTGATGCCAAACAAAAAATTGTTGAGTTAACTGTTGAACTGGAAGCCTCTAAGTTAGAAATAATCAACTTAACTAATAAATTTGAAAGAGCTGAACTAGACTTTAAGAAATTCGAATGCTCCAGTGCTATTGTTAACTTCATGATCGAAAATCAATTATGGTGGAAAGAAAACGCTGGTGAAGGAATAGGGTAAAATTTTGTACCCCCTCCATACAACGAGAATTAAACTAGTCTTTCCCTTACCAAAGAGCAGGAAGAAGGGGTAAAAACCATGCAATAAGGTAAAAACAATGAAAATGACAAAAATGGTCCTGGTTCAGTAAAATCTAGTGAATCAACCTCAAGGGTGAATGATACTAATGTGTTTACTTCACGTGCAGATGAAGTAATTGTCGAGGATTGGATTGATGAGGATGATGATTTGCTTGTTTTGAATAATAAAGACATTAATTCTCATGTTTCTTAATATTTACCTGCTCTGAACTCTGTGACTTCAAATGTTTGTGTGGGCTCTGTTTTTTAATTTAACGAATGAACCCATACGTTATCTTTATTAGCCATTCGTTAAGGATGTTTAACGAATGAGCCTAATTGTTACTATTATTGTACCATTCATTATGGAATGTTAACGAATGAGGTATAGTGAATGAGTCATTCGCTATACTGTTAAGTTAATGTAGGGATTTAAGACGAATGAGTCCCATTCATTATGGCATGTATAACGAATGGACTTCGTCTTCTATATGTATATGTACCCTGAATGCTAATTTAACAAGTGTGCTTATTATTATTCCCAAGTGTCGTTACTCTGCCAAATTTACCTCTAAACACACACACACACACACACACACACACACACACACACACACACACACACACACACACACACTTCGTTCATTCACCATTAACATATCAAGAACTAGATCCGTATGTATAATGATATGAATTGATTCATATTAGTTGAATCAGGCTCTCTCATTTATGTTAAATATGCAAGAAGCATATGTAATCCAGAGTAGAAGCAGACAAGAGTATGCCAAAAGAATATCCAAGATTTTAAGGCATTAGAAATAACTAATACTTTAGTTAACTCTTGTAAATGTTTGTAAACTAGTTTTCAAATAAGAAGTTTTGTAAACAGTAAAATGATATTTAAATCCCTAATGTATATAAAGAAATATGTTAGCATACAGATCGTGTCTTTACACAAGAATGCTTATATTCATCAGGAAAGACAGTTAAATCAAAATTTTGAAATATATTATGAATACAAGAGACTGTACGTTGAATATAATCCATCATCTTCATAAAGATGAATATAAAGAAAAGGATGTATGATATAACAATATGTCTTTTTCAAAGAAAATAAGTTATACAAATTTAGAAAGTGCAAATAAGTAACTGATGAAAGGAATCCACCAAAGTCTACCAAGATCATGGGGCAAAGAATAACGTGACTCGAGTATGAGTATCTTAAAAATTAATCAGGATGAACAAATTGAAAGGATTCGATAAACTGAATCCAAGGTACAAACTAGTTAACACCAGTAACTGTTTAGAATACAAAAGTCAAGGTAAGTTGTTAAACACAATTGGCCATTGCGCTTAGAAAGTAACAATTACTTATGATAATCTAAACTATTGACTGACTACATCATTTAAAGATGTAGAGTTTGCAACTAGAATTTCAAATTTATGCACTACTAAGATAAACGAATCTCGAGGACGAGATTCATTCCAAGGTAGGGAGGATGTGATATCCCAAAAATTTTGTTCCAAATTTGACAAATTGGGAAAGATGAGGGGCCTAAAATATTCCCAAAATATGTGAGTGATAATGTGAAATAATAAAATGGGTTTACAATGATGAAAGAATAAAATAGGTTTATCCCACTTGGTGATGTGTAGGTGATAACATGGGTTTATAGTGTGTAATCTCGTGTGTTTTACTTGTTTAAACACATTGAACATGAGTACTTTAAGTGTTTTTATGTTTACAGGTGTGCGGAGCTTTGTGGAGTTAATTTAGAGTATTTAAGGATGAAGAAATCAAGTTTACAAGAAGAAGAGTAACCGAGGGCGTAACCGGATGATCAAAAGTAAAAAAATGGAAAACGGGCATGTAGCCTACGATCTGGGTTATTCTGATGGCAACCTTAAGGCAGAAGCCGAAGGCCGTAGCCTACAGCCCAACCGTAAGCTACGGTGAACTGGTCGTAGGCTATGACCATGTCTGACAGGCTTTATTAGGGTTGAGTTGTACTTTAGATTTTTGGTAACCTAAACCTTAACTTTGGATTTGTATTTTGTTAATCATTTGGTTAATCAAATCTTTATAATTCTTTGTGTGCTTAAACAATTTTCTAGTATTTGAATGCTTAATCTTTTATTAGTTAATTGATTTGAGGTCATCAAGAATTAGGATTGAGTTCTTTTCTTCATTGACCCGTTCATCATTAACCATAGTATTGATTTTATGCATTTAAACCTAAAACTTAAAAACAAATAGATCCTTATTAAACTGTGTCAATTGTTTGGAATTAAGTTATGACATTTAGCATAGTCAAATACTAAGTATTTTTGTTTACTTATCTAAACAAAGTTATATCCAAATAGGTTTTATTAATTTTCCAACTTGCTTTAAAACCTGAAACTTGGAGATTGGTTATTTTCATATTATATTTTTACAAATCATATTTAAACCGCTTAACATCGTTTGTCAACCATATTATAATTAAGTACAAACATTACACTGAACGAGCACTTTCCACTGATTCCCTATGGATTCGGCACCCTACTTGCTTTTCTAGTAAAGATAATTTTACAAATATTTTTTATTGACCTTTCGACATCGATTTGAAATGGCAACGTTGCTGGGGAATCAACACGCAATGTGCAAATTTAGATTATTTTTAGTTTTTGTATTTTATTATTTTTTTGTTGATCTTACGTGGGTGTTGGTGTTTTTGTTTGTGCAGGTGATCTTAAAGGTTAATGCAGACAAGATATTCCCGTGAGAAAGAGTCGTTATAGTTTGATCCAGAAGTTGAAAAAACAGCAAAGAGAAACCGACCAACTCAAAAACCCAAGTTAAACCGAAAACCAGAAGCCACAACTTCAAAACCAAAATCTGAAGATAGGAGTAACCGAAATAACCAAAACTAGAATGACTACCAACCCGATAACCAAGATCAACCACTGAACCAAGAACAACCCATTCCTCAAATCAACCCACCACCTAACCGAAACCTGTAATAGAAACTGTGGAGGGGGTAACCATAACCAAAGAAGGAAACTGAATTTTGATGACAACCGGTCAGTCAGATCTGCCCCACTAAATCATTAGAGTCCAGCAGAATTCAGGGAGGAAAGACCCGGGGTTAACCAGGCTAATATAGGGATTGAAGAATGGAACAAATCGGGGACGATGCGAGGTTAGATTATGAAGATGAGGAGGAGTTTTTAAATGAATATAGGGGTCAATATCAACAAAAAAATATTCAGAATAACCAGGAACCTCAACAAAACCATCCAACAAATCAACAATACCAAGCACCGAAATGTCAGAATAACCGCGAGTCACAGATTCCCTTTTACGAGTTTGATGATGGAGTCTCGAGAGAATATATTCCACCACCCGTTAAGAGGGGGGGTCCAAAGTCACTTCATTCCACAAGTGGCCACGAACCCTCTATCGATCATTATTCCGGTCAGAGATGGAAGAAGTTATTCAGTGAGACAGAACAGTTTAACCGGATTACCCACGTTTCATGGAAAATCTACTAAAGAACCATATATGCACATAAGTGATTTTAATACAGTCTGTGCCACTATCTCAAGTTAGGGGTTTACTGCGGATGAAGTAAAGATGGTTGTGTTCCAGTTCAGTTTGAAAGATGCAGAAAAACAGTGGTTCTTATCATTACCTTCGGCTAGTATTTACACGTGGCGGGATTTGGCACAACAGTTTTTGGATGAATATTACACGCCTTAGAGAACCACAGAATCTCGAAATGCCATTCGGAATTTTCAGCAGCTTATAGGTAAAATTTTCTATAAAACCTTTCAGAGATTTAAATTATTGTTGAGGACTTGCCCTCATCATGGCATAGTTTTATGGGAATTGATAAAGGCGTTCCACGACAGTCTCTCTAATGATGAAGTTCGAGACCTTCAAGCCACTACTAATGGGTCTTTTCTTGCGAATGATGAGAATGTGGATAGGAGGCATCTAGAAAGACATGCGACTAATTCAAAGAGACAGGCCCAGTCGAACAGAATGGTAAAAAGAGCAGTGTAAAAAGTGGTAGACGGCCATAGGTTAGATGATAGATCGGATAGACAAGAAAAGAAAATGGACAGGTTATTGGATGCATGTTTGAAAGGAAGGGTAATTCGGGAAAAACATACCCGGTCTGCTAAGGTTGTGGTGAGTTGGGGCATGAAGTTTCGAGTTGTAGGGTAGTACAAGATGAGGAAAACAAGGAAGACGAGATAAACTATATTCAGGATGAAAGAAAGTACAACAAAAACAGTTGAATTCAAATACGTATCATACCTCAGAAATCACCAGAATTTCAGCTATGGAAACCCGAACACTCAGCCAAAACCAAATTTTCAGGGTAATTCTCAGAAAACAGGTTATCAATCGAACCAGAATCAGTATGGGAACAATTCAGGTAATGGTGAAAGCGGGTATAGTTAAAGAGAAGCTGGAGGATACAGCAAAGGGTATGGTAATCGTGATGGGTACAATCAGGGAGACAAGCAGAATGGGTCTTCAAAGGCAGATAGTGTGAGCACCAAACTCGATACCTTGATGGCATTGGTGTTGGTTGAACAGAAAGAGTACAAGAAGGATAAGGAAATTGCAGATAAGGAAAATGCAGCGAGAGATAAACAGGTTAGTCTGTTGGCAAAAGAAGTGGCAAAGTTAAAGAACAACTAGTGGCGATTGCCAAGTGACACTTTGAAGAATCCAAGCCATCAGAATAGTAGTTAGTCTAGTGTAAAAAACACCCACATTAACCAGGTAAGTACCCTTAGGAGCGGTAAGATATATGATAATGGGGTAAATCTACCACCATCCTTCGTTAAAGGTGCGGTGGAAGATTTGGGTGAAAATGGGAATAGTGATGATGATGTGTAAATCGAACCAATAAATAAACCAAAAAAAGTAATTAATAAAATTTCAAATGAATTGGTAAATAGAAAGGAAACACCAACCGCCAAGGAGACGGGTCCAATGGGTAAAACCGTTCCATTTCCTCAAGCATTGGTGAATTCTGTAACATCATCATTACTTAAAAAGAGGGGCCCATAATAGAAGAAAATATGGGAAATTTTTAAACAAGTAAAACTCAATTTGCCCATTGTTGATGCTATTAAAGAAGTTCCTTCATATGCAAAGTATTTGAAGGACGCGTGTACTCAAAAACTGTGACAACCGCCAAAAATTAGACTAATCTGGTAATTATCTTAACCGTAATCGTATATTAATTAGTAAAATAAATACATAGGAATAATATTTTTAGTCAAAGTTTTTGACTTTAGTTGAATTTTAAAATATGGAACCCGAAAAAGTTCAATTTTGTCGTGTAGCTGACACTGTACAGATTGACACCGGGTAATATCTCAAAACGGATAAATTCATAAACGTGTCAAGATGACCTCGAAAAATAAAATTTTATGTTAGGATATTAGAGATAGTGTATAAACTTAATTTTAGAAGGTTCGAATCGCAAAAATTAGAAAATAAGTAACCGAAAGCCAGTAGAGGACACCGTAAGAGCCCGACATTAAGTTTATCAGAAAATTTTGTTTTTAGGCAGACATTGACTGTAATCTAATTTCGCTCAAAGTCTGATAAAAATTATTAGAAACGGAAGTCGTTTGGCTAGATAAATTACGAGATACGTTAAACTTTAACACCTAGGTATTATCACATGTCATTATTCAAAACTACCTCTCCCTTTCCCTCTCCCATCTCTCTCGGCCGCCACTTACACACAACCCAACCCACCTCCCAAACTCACCAATGAAAAGCTTACATATAGGTATGCAATGATTGATAGATTACTTGGAAGCTACACACTTGGACACATGCACACCCTATACCTTCCAACTCACAACCCTATACCTCTCTTTCTCCCTTCATATAACCGGCCACCCCACCACCACCTTACCATCTCACATTTTCAAATTTTTATACACACAACACTTGATTAGGAGATCTTTGGTGGAAGGTTAAGCTAATAACAAGAAGTAGGAAGCCAAAGGAAGGATTATAGCCAAAACAAGGTCAGATTATCACCTCCTTAGACACCAAATCCGAAACCCAAGGTAACCCACTTCAAGATTTGTGTATATTAGTTGCTATTTGATGTTTAAAGCTTGATTTTAGTATGCTTGGTAGTGTACATGTAGGTATAATATGGATATATACATGCATATGTGTGAACCGTGAGTTTACATAGGAATGTATAAGATGGGTTTTGTTGATTATAGGACTTGTTATGGTTGCATTTTATCTTGTATAGATTGTCCATATTGATGTTACTTGAGTTTGTTTAACAAATGGGTTTAGGTATTGTTTTAATATTGGAAGTAAATGTGTAAATGGCCAAAAGATCAAAGATGGATAATGAGTAAAAATACCCATGTTAGGCCGTGAGTTTTGATTTTGGTATTGGATTGAAGTTGTAAGCTTGTTAAATGGTAAAATGGTTAAAGAAAGAATGATAATTTTGAAAACCCACATACTTGATTACTTGAAAAAGTTGTAAGTAATAATAATAATGGTTTTGAAAGGATCTTGGAAAAGTGTTGACAAAAGTGTAGGGATTTGACTTTGTTGGAAAGTTACTTACACATGCAAGTAATACAAAAATTTGATTTTGATCATAAAGCTCATACTTGTCTTATATGGATTGAAAATGACAAACTAAGTGATTGAATGGGACATATGGAAAGGAATAAAATCTACTAGAAGTACTAGGATGCATGAAACATGATAACTTAGATAAACAAGAGTTTGTGTTAAACTTACTAATAAAGGAAACTTTGTAAATTGTACAAGATGTTTTGCAAAATGATTTGATAAGTGAACATAATCTTGTGTGGATGATTAAAGACTTGTGGTTAGGAGTACTTTAGTAAACTCTATTGTAAAGATTGTTAGTATGATAATAAGGTTGTTAAAAATTGCTACTTACTAGTAATAGAAACTTTGTTGTTAAAGAAATCAAGAATGTGTTTGTTAAAGGATAACAATGGGATGAAATAAGATGTTACTATGGGTTAATAAGATCTGGAAATTTTGGTACATAAACACCTTGTAGAGATTGTAGAAATAACATGTATATTGTATAGTTGAAAACTTAAGCTAAGGCTTGAGCATGTGTAGTTAAAAATTTGTTTTGTGTGCATACTTGGTGCTAGATGATCAAACATGGATGTGATGATATATTACTTGTTATTATATGTATATTTGCTGTACCAAATGGTTTGGTTTTGACATTGTGACTTAAATAGCTTGTCGGTGACTTTAACGGTCGGAAAGTTCGACTTTTAAGGTGAACCGACATGAGTTTTTGGAACTGAATTAAAACAGCTCCCAAAGTCATAATATTCTTATATTTAACATAAGTTAAAGTATAAGAAAAGTCAAGAATAGCAAAACTTAAAACAACACGATTCGTGTCGCGAAAACCGACACGAAAACGTTAAAAATTGACATTTTTAAGAATTGGCAACAAAATAAGAACCAAAACATTTTTATTGAAAAACCAATAAAACTTGACTAAAAACTATATAAAAAGTGTTCTAGATAATTTAAAACTAAAAGTTTCATAAAAATGACAACCGGTTCGTTTTTAAGCTCAAAATCAACGAAACCGACAAAACCGACAAAACCGATTATAATAGAGTCAAAATTTTAAATAAAATAATAACTTGAATTTTTCCAAAACACTCCAGCAACTAAAGGTAATAATTTTTATAAATTTTAATAATTAAATTAAATTATTAAATAAAACAATTATTAGTTGATTATTACTTGTTTATATTTTTAAGTATAGAATTATAAGATTATAAGTAGTAAACTTTATGTGTTATATGCTTGTGTGGATTTTTAGAATAAGAATATATATATTTTAGTCAAACCTAAAATTAACGAACGTGTACTAATATAGGAACGAGCATTTATTCGAACACTGAAATCAAAGGTGAATTCTTCCTCCGAAAAGCATATTGTATATCTATATTCGTATTTATATATATATGTTTTGAAACGCATTATACTACAAATTGTCGTTATTGTGGGATGAATCAATTTGGATAAATAACTGTTAACCGAATTGAGGGCACAGAAATGTTGGTAGATCTATCGGGGTGACGCCCCCCACTTCCATTCGCGTTGGGTTAAAAGTGGGAATATTTCGAGTATGGTACGTTTCGAGTTATCAAATTGGTAGTCATACACGCGTTGTATTCTTAGCTAGTTTACAACTAACGCTTTTTGTGCTTAAAGGTAAAATGCGGGTTTCGTTATTGTGTTATACTGTGTTATGATCGGTTTTATTCGGAGTATAATGGCCGTACACCATTATACTCATGTATTGTTTATATATAAATTGTTTATATTTATATAATAAGTTTTTCTTCTCAGGAATAACTCACCAACATTCGTGTTGACCCAAATATTATTTAAATATGCTTTGCAGGAAAGTGAAGGTTTCGAGGTGGCATGGAAACGAGAGCGTGGGGTGTTTGAACAAAAGTGATGTGTTGTAAACCGTGCATTAGCACGTGTAGTAAACTCTGATTTTGTAAAATATTTCTTATAATAAAAGATGATGCTTTTATTATTAAATGGTTATTATTGTTGACTATCGGCATCTGTCATAACCCGATTGAATTAAAGTTAAGACTTCCGCTGTGTTAAGTTAAGGTTTTCGGGGTGTGACAGAAGTTGGTATCAGAGCCAACAGTTATAGAGAATTAGAAAATATAAAGTTTTCTAAACTATAACGGTATGTTCAAACACGCGCTCCTTTCCCGCCTCTCGAAACGAAAAGGTAACAAAGATATATATATATATATATATATAATTGTTTTGAATTAATATGTTTATTAAGATGGCGAACTCTGTGGCGATCGTATCTGACTCCGACTCTAGTAGCAGCGGTACTCCACTATCACCGGTGGAGTGGCGTCCGGTAGTTGCATCAGGAGATGCCGGGTCTACTTCGAGAGCTACACCTATGAAGGTGTACACTCAAAAAAGGACCAGGGCAAACCGTGATGCATCGGCCCCTATCATTGCACTCCCATTAGCTGTGATCCCACCCTCTCCACCACCGCCTCCCGCACCAGAGCCTGTGGTCGAGGAACCCTCTGATCACAAGCTACTTATGGTTCTTCTTGCCAAGTTCTCAGCTTATGAGAACATCGTTCATAACATGGTGGACCATGTGCTTGCAATCGAGCATAAACAAGGTCTTGATGACCAAACCCGTGATGTGATGCACCAGTTTGTGAACGAACTGAGGAACCAGGGACTGATGACAGACGCCAGGGTAGGAGTTCTCGAGATGAGGAATGAGATGATAGAGCCATGCGTAGGCTACTTGATGATCCTTCACTAGACGTAGTAGGGTGTTTTGGGTAATATGTCTAGTATGGTAATTGTGATGTAACTTAACTTTGAAACTTGTTTTTTTTGTGTGGTTGTGGTAAGAACTAGAAATATGGTGGGTGACCAAGGTGTAGGTAAGTACACCTAATTTTGGTATTTTGGTACATTATGAAATCCCACTCTTTGATGATTATATTTATGTTTGTATTATTAATGATGCTATTTGATTCTTTACAACTTAGAAAAATATCACTTTTTCCAAAACTAACCAAAATTATATTTTTTCTAAAAAGAACATGGCGCCAAAAACAAGACGATCCACTAATAATCAAGCAACTGGATTACCTTCCTCTCAAGACGAGTTAGCTCAGCTAATCGCTCAACATGTAAATACGGCATTCGAGCAACATGAGGCTAATCGCAACGCAAGCCAAAACTCCCTAAATACAACTAATACTTCAAATGGAGAAGCACCTAGAACCGAAAATCTAAACGAAAACCCCTCAGGTAGCACGGTTATCGGGTGCTCATACAAAATTTTCCAAGGTTGCGGACCGAAAAAATTTACCGGTGCCGAAGGACCTTTGGAAATTATCCGATGGATCGAGAAAATGGAATCTGTAATGAAAATCAGTGATTGCACTCCTCTCGAACGGATAAAATACGGAGTGTGCTCATTCCGTGATGAGGCACTCGAGTGGTGGAACTCCATAATTCAAAATCTTGGAGAAGATGCCGCTTACCGTCTAACCTGGGAAGAACTAAAAGAAATGTTGTTAAAGGAGTACTGTCCCCGAAATGAACTTCAGAAAATCGAATACGAATTCTGGCAGTTAAAGATGGAAGGTGCTGACATTGGAGGATATACTTCCCGATTCAACGCTTTGGCACGGCTAGTACCCCGACTGGTTACGCCTGAATATGCAAGAATCGAGAGGTACATTTGGGGCTTAGCTCCCGAGATCCGAGGATTGGTTACCTCCTCCAAACCAACCACTATCCAGTCAGTCCGAGAGCTGGCAAAATCTTTAACTGATAATGCAATTCGTATGGGAACTCTGAAAGACTTCGGTAAGAAAGCGACTACCGCCGAACATGAACGAAAAACAGTTACCGATAATCAGAGAACCGGAGAACTCAAACGAAAGTGGAATGGTAACTCAGGAGGACAGTTCAAAAGAAACCAAGGAGCACGAAGAATGTTTGCAGCAAACGCAAGAGGATCAGGACAAGGATTCACTTGTAACAGGTGTGGAAAGAGTCACAATGGGGAATGTTGGAAATGTCAGAAGTGCAATCGATTTGGACACCAGACTCAGTACTGTTTCAGTAAGGACTCTCCGTCCGGTTCAGGAAACCGAACTTTCGAATGTTTCGAGTGCGGTGTCATCGGGTATTTCAGAAATGATTGCCCCAAACTCAAGGTACAAAATGCTAAGAGCAAGGCATTCGAGATGAACGCGAAAAAGGCCCGGAAAGACTCATCCGTAGTCACCGGTACGTTTCTCGTTAATAATCATTATGCTTATGTACTATTTGATACTGGAGCAGATTTAAGCTTTGTTTCTGACCAATTTGAACCCCTTCTCGGTATTGAACCAAGCAAGTTAGACAATAATTACTCAATAGAATTAGCCAACGGGAAACTAATTGAAACCAGTAAAATTGTCCGAAACTGCAATATTCTGTTAGAAAACCTTAGGTTTCCAATCGATCTTCTACCCGTAGAGTTAGGCAGTTTTGATATAGTAGTAGGAATGGATTGGTTATCCAAAAATGGTGCTGAAATCATATGCTCTGAAAAGCTAGTTCGTTTACCAACCCCAACCGGTCAATTTCTGAGCATTCGAGGTGACCAGAGTAACACCGAGTTAAAACTCTCTAGTATCACAAAAACTCGCAAAATGTTAAGGAAAGGATGTCCCGCTTTTCTTGTCAATGTAGTCGACACAAAGGCTAAAGGGCGAAAGATAGAGGATATTCCTGTAGTACGGGATTTTCCAGAAGTTTTCCCTGAAGACTTGCCTGGATTACCTCCTCAGCGTCAAGTCGAATTCAGAATCGATCTGGTTCAAGATGCCGCTCCGATAGCTCGATCTCCGTACAGATTAGCACCATCGGAAATGCAGGAGTTATCTAATCAGCTCCAGGAATTACTAGACAAAGGATTCATAAGACCAAGTTTCTCACCTTGGGGAGCTCCAGTCTTATTTGTGAAAAAGAATGACGGTTCTTTTCGAATGTGTATCTATTACAGAGAACTGAACAAACTTACTATTAAGAATCGGTACCCACTACCGAGAATTGATGATTTGTTTGATCAGTTGCAAGGATCAAGCTATTACTCAAAAATCGACTTGCGGTCCGGGTATCATCAGTTACGTGTTGCAGAAAAGGATATTCCTAAAACCGCTTTCAGAACTCGTTATGGCCATTATGAATTCCTGGTCATGCCATTTGGCCTAACGAATGCACCGGCTGTGTTCATGGATCTTATGAACAGAGTTTGTAAGCCATACTTGGATAAATTCGTGATAGTATTCATCGATGACATACTTATCTACTCACGAACCAAGAAAGAACATGAACAACACTTAAAACTGATTCTAGAATTGCTAAAAGAAGAGAAGTTATATGCTAAATTTTCCAAGTGCGATTTCTGGCTTCGAGAAGTCCACTTTTTAGGGCATGTAATCAATGAGAATGGTATCCTAGTTGATCCAACAAAAATTGAAGCAATTAAGAATTGGGAGACACCAAGATCACCCACTGGAGTGCGACAATTTTTAGGATTAGCTGGCTACTATCGTAGATTCATTGAAAATTTTTCTTCTATAGCTCAACCCTTAACCCAATTAACCCAAAAAGACAAGAAATATGAGTGGACAGAAAAACAAGAAGGAGCCTTCCAATTGCTTAAACAAAAGTTGTGTAGTGCACCAATCTTGTCCTTACCAGAAGGTACCAATGGATTTGTAGTATATTGTGATGCGTCTCGCTTAGGTCTTGGCTGTGTGCTTATGCAACAAGCCAAGGTGATAGCTTACGCGTCCAGACAACTCAAGGTGCATGAAAAGAACTACGCGACGCATGATTTGGAATTGGGAGCTGTTGTGTTTGCTCTTAAGATTTGGAGGCATTATCTGTATGGAATCAAATGTACAATATTTACAGATCACAAGAGTCTCCAGCATAGCTTTGATCAGAAAGAGCTAAATATGAGGCAACGTCGATGGGTAGAATTACTCAATGATTACGACTGTGAGATTCGTTACCACAAGGGTAAAGCGAATGTTGTGGCTGATGCGTTGAGTCAAAAGGAAAGAGAAAAGCCTCTGCGTGTTCGTGTATTAGGGTTGACGATTCAAACGAGTCTTACTACTCGAATTCGTGATGCACAGCGTGAAGCTTTGAAACCGCAAAATGTAAGGTTTGAGAAATTGCGAGGACTTGAAAATGAATTTGTCACAAAGTCTGATGGGACACTATACCTACTTGATCGAGTTTGGGTACCACTCTATGGAAATCTGCGTAATCTTGTTCTAGACGAAGCGCATAAGTCTGGATATTCGATCCACCCAGGATCAACCAAGATGTATAAAGATCTCCAAGAACATTATTGGTGGCCTAACTTGAAAAGAGACATAGCTGTGTATGTCAGCAAGTGCCTGACATGTTCCAAAGTGAAAGCTGAACATAGAAGACCGCCTGAACTACTGCAACAACCAGAGATCCCTCAGTGGAAATGGGATAATATTACCATGGACTTCATAACCAAACTGCCAGTTACGCCGCGAAGTTATAATGCGATCTGGGTAATTGTGGATAGATTAACTAAATCCGCTCATTTTATACCCATTAGAGAAAAAGACAGAATGGAGAAGTTAACTCAGCTGTATCTGAAAGAGATCGTAGCCAAACATGGAATACCGGTCTCAATCATTTCTGACAGAGATGGTCGATTTGTTTCTCGTTTTTGGCAATCTCTTCACGAATCCCTAGGAACTCGCTTAGATATGAGCACCGCCTATCACCCCCAGACAGACGGTCAAAGCGAGAGAACTATCCAAACATTGGAAGACATGCTGCGAGCCTGTATCATTGATTTCCGAAGTAGTTGGGATACTTATCTGCATTTAGCTGAATTCTCCTATAATAACAGCTACCACTCCAGTACTAAGGCTGCACCGTTTGAAGCTTTGTACGCAAGAAAATGTCGATCTCCTCTTTGTTGGGCAAAAGTTGGAGAAAAGCAACTTACAAGTCCTGAAATTGTCCAAGAGACTACCGACAGAGTCTTTCAAATCAAGGATAGGTTAAAAGCTGCAGCCGACAGACAGAAAAGTTATGCGGATAATCGCAGGAGACCGTTGGAATTCCAGGTAGGAGACCAAGTGTTACTAAAGGTATCACCTTGGAAAGGCATAGTCAGATTTGGTAAAAGAGGAAAACTTAGTCCACGATACGTTGGACCGTTCAAAATTACCGAACGAGTAGGGTCGGTAGCCTATCGACTCGACCTACCTTCAGAACTCAGTGGAATACACGACGTGTTTTACATATCCAATCTGAAGAAATGTCTATCTGACGAATCGCTGATTGTTCCTATTGAAGACATAAGGGTTGATGGTAAGCTTCGATTTGTAGAAGAACCTGTTGAAATCATGGACTGGAAAATCCAGAAGCTAAGGCGTAACAGGATTAAGCTTATCAAGGTTCGCTGGAATTCAAGACTTGGTCCCGAGTTCACGTGGGAACGTCAGGATCAAATGAAGGCGAAGTACCCTCACCTCTTCCCAGAAGAAACCGAAACCAGCACTACATCATAAATTTCGGGACGAAATTTCTAAAAGGATGGGTGAATGTGACAACCGCCAAAAATTAGACTAATCTGGTAATTATCTTAACCGTAATCGTGTATTAATTAGTAAAATAAATACATAGGAATAATATTTTTAGTCAAAGTTTTTGACTTTAGTTAAATTTTAAAATATGGAACCCGAAAAAGTTCAATTTTGTCGTGTAGCTGACACTGTACAGATTGACACCGGGTAATATCTCAAAACGGATAAATTCATAAACGTGTCAAGATGACCTCGAAAAATAAAATTTTATGTTAGGATATTAGAGATAGTGTATAAACTTAATTTTAGAAGGTTCGAATCGCAAAAATTAGAAAATAAGTAACCGAAAGCCAGTAGAGGACACCGTAAGAGCCCGACATTAAGTTTATCAGAAAATTTTGTTTTTAGGCAGACATTGACTGTAATCTAATTTCGCTCAAAGTCTGATAAAAATTATTAGAAACGGAAGTCGTTTGGCTAGATAAATTACGAGATACGTTAAACTTTAACACCTAGGTATTATCACATGTCATTATTCAAAACCACCTCTCCCTCTCCCTCTCCCATCTCTCTCGGCCGCAACTTACACACAACCCAACCCACCTCCCAAACCCACCAATGAAAAGCTTACATATAGGTATGCAATGATTGATAGATTACTTGGAAGCTACACACTTGGACACATGCACACCCTATACCATCCAACTCACAACCCAATACCTCTCTTTCTCCCTTCATATAACCGGCCACCCCACCACCACCTTACCATCTCACATTTTCAAATTTTTATACACACAACACTTGATTAGGAGATCTTTGGTGGAAGGTTAAGCTAATAACAAGAAGTAGGAAGCCAAAGGAAGGATTATAGCCAACACAAGGTCACATTATCACCTCCTTAGACACCAAATCCGAAACCCAAGGTAACCCACTTCAAGATTTGTGTATATTAGTTGCTATTTGATGTTTAAAGCTTGATTTTAGTATGCTTGGTAGTGTACATGTAGGTATAATATGGATATATACATGCATATGTGTGAACCGTGAGTTTACATAGGAATGTATAAGATGGGTTTTGTTGATTATAGGACTTGTTATGGTTGCATTTTAGCTTGTATAGATTGTCCATATTGATGTTACTTGAGTTTGTTTAACAAATGGGTTTAGGTATTGTTTTAATATTGGAAGTAAATGTGTAAATGGCCAAAAGATCAAAGATGGATAATGAGTAAAAATACCCATGTTAGGCCGTGAGTTTTGATTTTGGTATTGGATTGAAGTTGTAAGCTTGTTAAATGGTAAAATGGTTAAAGAAAGAATGATAATTTTGAAAACCCACATACTTGATTACTTGAAAAAGTTGTAAGTAATAATAATAATGGTTTTGAAAGGATCTTGGAAAAGGGTTGACAAAAGTGTAGGGATTTGACTTTGTTGGAAAGTTACTTACACATGCAAGTAATACAAAAATTTGATTTTGATCATAAAGCTCATACTTGTCTTATATGGATTGAAAATGACAAACTAAGTGATTGAATGGGACATATGGAAAGGAATAAAATCTACTAGAAGTACTAGGATGCATGAAACATGATAACTTAGATAAACAAGAGTTTGTGTTAAACTTACTAATAAAGGAAACTTTGTAAATTGTACAAGATGTTTTGCAAAATGATTTGATAAGTGAACATAATCTTGTGTGGATGATTAAAGACTTGTGGTTAGGATTACTTTAGTAAACTCTATTGTAAAGATTGTTAGTATGATAATAAGGTTATTAAAAATTGCTACTTACTAGTAATAGAAACTTTGTTGTTAAAGAAATCAAGAATGTGTTTGTTAAAGGATAACAATGGGATGAAATAAGATGTTAATATGGGTTAATAAGATCTGGAAATTTTGGTACATAAACACCTTGTAGAGATTGTAGAAATAACATGTATATTGTATAGTTGAAAACTTAAGCTAAGGCTTGAGCATGTGTAGTTAAAAATTTGTTTTGTGTGCATACTTGGTGCTAGATGATCAAACATGGATGTGATGATATATTACTTGTTATTATATGTATATTTGCTGTACCAAATGGTTTGGTTTTGACATTGTGACTTAAATAGCTTGTCGGTGACTTTAACGGTCGGAAAGTTCGACTTTTAAGGTGAACCGACATGAGTTTTTGGAACTGAATTAAAACAGCTCCCAAAGTCATAATATTCTTATATTTAACATAAGTTAAAGTATAAGAAAAGTCAAGAATAGCAAAACTTAAACCAACACGGTTCGTGTCGCGAAAACCGACACGAAAACGTTAAAAATTGACATTTTTAAGAAATTGGCAACAAAATAAGAACCAAAACATTTTTATTGAAAAACCAATAAAACTTGACTAAAAACTATATAAAAAGTGTTCTAGATAATTTAAAACTAAAAGTTTCATAAAAATGACAACCGGTTCGTTTTTAAGCTCAAAATCAACGAAACCGGCAAAACCGACAAAACCGATTATAATAGAGTCAAAATTTTAAATAAAATAATAACTTGAATTTTTTCAAAACACTCCAACAACTAAAGGTAATAATTTTTATAAATTTTAATAATTAAATTAAATTATTAAATAAAACAATTATTAGTTGATTATTACTTGTTTATATTTTTAAGTATAGAATTATAAGATTATAAGTAGTAAACTTTATGTGTTATATGCTTGTGTGGATTTTTAGAATAAGAATATATATATTTTAGTCAAACCTAAAATTAACGAACGTGTACTAATATAGGAACGAGCATTTATTCGAACACTGAAATCAAAGGTGAGTTCTTCCTCCGAAAAGCATATTGTATATCTATATTCGTATTTATATATATATATGTTTTGAAAACGCATTATACTACAAATTGTCGTTATTGTGGGATGAATCAATTTGGTTAAATAACTGTTAACCGAATTGAGGGCACAGAAATGTTGGTAGATCTATCGGGGTGACGCCCCCCACTTCCATTCGCGTTGGGTTAAAAGTGGGAATATTTCGAGTATGGTACGTTTCGAGTTATCAAATTGGTAGTCATACACGCGTTGTATTCTTAGCTAGTTTACAACTAACGCTTTTTGTGCTTAAAGGTAAAATGCGGGTTTCGTTATTGTGTTATACCGTGTTATGATCGGTTTTATTGGGAGTATAATGGACGTACACCATTATACTCATGTGTTGTTTATATATAAATTGTTTATATTTATATAATAAGTTTTTCTTCTCAGGAATAACTCACCAACATTCGTGTTGACCCAAATATTATTTAAATATGCTTTGCAGGAAAGTGAAGGTTTCGAGGTGGCATGGAAACGAGAGCGTGGGGTGTTTGAACAAAAGTGATGTGTTGTAAACCGTGCATTAACACGTGTAGTAAACTCTGATTTTGTAAAATATTTCTTATAATAAAAGATGATGCTTTTATTATTAAATGGTTATTATTGTTGACTATCGGCATCTGTCATAACCCGAATGAATTAAAGTTAAGACTTCCGCTGTGTTAAGTTAAGGTTTTCGGGGTATGACAAAAGCGAACTCATAAAATACCTAAACAAATTGACTTAACTGCTATTGTGAGTTCGGTTTTAACGGGTGTCGTCCCACCAAAGCTCCATGATCCAGGAACACTAATAATACCCATTCAACTGGGTGATTTTAAAATGACAAAGGCGTTGTTAGATCTTGGAGCCAGGGTGAATATTCTCCCGGACAACTTATATGACCAATAAGATTTCGGCCCACTCAAAATAGCAGACACCATTGTAGTGTTAGCTGATTTGACTCTTAAGCTTCGTAGGGGAATCATTACTGATGTAATTGTTATGATCAAAGATTTTTACTACCTAGTTAACTTCTTGGTTCTAGGTTATGTGATAGTTGACCCGAAACGCCAACCGAACGTGATTTTCAGTAGGCCCTTTTTGGCCAGCGCAAATGCTTTGATAAACCGTAGAACCGAGGTAGTCGATATAGCATTTGAAAATAAAAATCTTTGTTTAAATGTATTATTAAATGTTTCTAACCCTCTAGTTAGTAATGAATGCTTTAGGGCGGACGTCGTTGACGGGTTGAATCCTCATAAGAATAAGGACAAGACCACAGAGGAGTGTACTATCTGTGACAGGACAATATTTGAGCATGCATTCCAGTTACATAGGGAGGAGAAGACAGTTACGGTTTTTGCTGCAAGTGTTGGGAAACCAATATGGTCTCAACAGGCGGAGAAGCTACCAGACACTATCGATTCGAAGTTGAAACCTTCACTTGAGAGTCCTCCGGTAGTCTATTGTGTGACGGCCGTCGATCTGGTAATTACCATAACAGTGATTAAATAGTAATTAATAAAATAAATATAATTAAAAAGTATTTTTGTCCAAAATTATTGTTTTTATATGAGTTTTAAAATATAAAGCTTGAAAAAAACTGAAACTTGTCGTGTAGTGAGCACTGCGCAGAATGACACCGGGTGACGACTTAGAAACGGATAAAATCATAAACGTGACAAAATGACCTCGAAAAATCAAAAATAATATTGGAATATTAGAGATAGCATATCAACTTAATATTAGAAGGTTCGAATCGCAAAAATTAGAAAATAAGCGATCAAGAGTCAGTAGAGGACACCGTAAGAGCCAACCGTCAAATTTCTCAGAAATGTCAGTTTTTAGGCTGTTACAGACTGAAATTCAATTTCGTTTAATGTCTGAAAAAAATTATTAGAAACGGAGTTCGTTTGGTCCACCGAATATCACTTTACGTTAATTTTTACCACCGAAACTTACCAGATAAAATTTAATAACCAACCTCTCCCTCCTACCTCAAAAATGGCGGCCACCATGTAGCCACCCCACCTCCCTAATTGACCAATCAACACTCTAGGCAATCATTGGAAATATTTTGATAAGATTTGGAAGAAATTAATTAACTATTTAAGACCCTCCCCACTTCCCCCTAAACCACCCCACCCCTTCTCCTCCTCCCTTGCAAAACCGGCCCCCATCTCTCTCTCCACCACCACCTCTTTCAAAATCCAAGAATACTCATACTATACAAGTTAAAGGCTTTCCATGCTAACATAATCAAAGGATAGGATCAAGAGAGCTTAGGAAAGAGTTTAAGCCCATTCAAGCCCTTGTTTTCTTCTCTTGAACCTCTAATCCGAAACCTAAGGTAATGTGGTTAAACATTGGATGTTTTTGCTTTTATGGATTAGTTAGAGCTTGATAATAATGATTTTGGTCACAAAAATGCAAAGTTCGGTTTTGATATGTGCATACATGCATGGCCGTGGGTTTGTGTGTGTGTGTGCATGTGTAGCCGTGAGTGTGTGTGGGTGTGTGAAAGATTGTTTTGCTTGATAATAACATGGGTTATGGTTACTTGATAGATTGATTATACTTAGTTATATGGAACTTGAATGAGTTTGCTAAAAGACTTCATTTGAATAATAATTTGACATGAGTTTTTGTTGTATCTTTGGTTAAAAAGGATTGAAACGTAACTTGGTTTGAACCCACCCCCATTAGCCGTGAGCCATGGCTTGGGGTCGGGAATGACTCTTGTTGTTAAAATATGGACTACATGATACTATAACAATCTCTATTGCTAAACCCACTTGATTAAACTTTAAAGATATACATGCATAAAGTTAATATTGATGATTGTTTGAAAAGTGACTTTTAAAATAACTTGATAATGGTGATAGGCAAGATAATGAGTACATAAACTTGTTGTTGGATTAATACATTATTAGGTTGTTAGTTAGGATATTGTCTCTCACGTGGCATGAATTGAATAAACAAGTTGTTACTAATGACAAACATGCTATTAAAGGAAACTTTATTTTGATGAAATTTGTGGTTTAAGTTTTAATGGTCACTTGATACACGCAAACATTAGTAGTTTATAATACATGTTGAGGATTGTGTTAATAAACATTGATATGGAGAAATATTAAGTTGTTAGATATTTGCAAAAATCGACACTTACTAAAACAAGAAACTTTATTTGGTTAACTAGTAGAAAAGATGAAACAAGCTTATGAAACAAGTTGGATTGATTGTTTTCAAACTAGTTGAATGAGATAAACCATATAATATATATCTTGATGCTTGAAAACTTGAACTAGATGAAAATATGATTTTTAACAAAGTTACTAAAATAGGAAACTTTATTTGAAACTTGAGGCTAAGGCTTGAGCATGGATACTTGGATGATTGTTTGATGTGTATTAAGTGTTGCATGATGATGAAATACATGTTATTATATGCTTAATTGTTGTACATAATGATTTGATTTGATAATATAGCTTAAAAAGCTTGTCGGTAACATTAACGGTAGGAAAGTTCGACTTTTAAAGTGAACCGACAAGGAGTTTTCGGGATTGTATTGAATCAGCCACTAAAACCATAATATTCTTATACTTAGCATAAGTTAAAATATAAGAGAAGGTCAAGAAAGCAAAACTTGACCCTTACACGATTCATGTCGCGAAACCGACATGGAAATGTTAAAATTGACGTTTTTGAGAAAATAAAACCAAAAATATAAACCATGACATTTTCATGAATAAACATATGAAACTTAACTAAAATCATACATAAACTGATTTTTGGTAATTTAAAATTCAAGTTTTACACGAAAAGTTCGTCTCTGAAAGCAAAACCGACAAAAACCGTTTAAAGTAATAAAATGGCAAGACTTATATTTTCTTAATATTCCAGCAAACAAAATGTTACTTTCACAATTTTATAATATTTTATTATTTAATAAAAGTTTATTAAGTTATTAATAAGTAATTCTTTACTTGTGTAATCGATAATTGCTAAAGTGATTAAATAGGAACCTTGTGTGCTTGTATGCTTGTGTGATCACTTAGAATGAGGTCGTATAGGATAGAGTCGTCACCGAACCATTCAAACTTAAGCTATAAATATTAACAAACGTGTACTAATTCAGGACACGAGTTTTTGGACAATTTATGGAAGTAACTATGATTTATCTCTACGCCCCCTTTTAATTGTTTTATAAACTGTTTTGGAGAAAAACATATTTATGTTGATATATAAATTTATATATATGTATTGTAATTTTTCGTTGTATTGTTTTTGGAATACGCGGATTGTTTTACAAATTGTTGTTATAGTGGGATGAATCAATTTGGTTTAATAACTGTTAACCGGGGTAACGGACACAGAAATGCGGGTAGATCTATCGGGGTGACGCCCCCCACTTCCATTCGCGTTGGGTTAAAAGTGGGAATATTTTGAGTATGGTATGTTTCGATTTATCAAATTGGTAGTCATACACGTGTTGTACTCTTAGCTAGTTTACAACTAACACTTTTTGTGTAAAAGGCAATTCGTTGGTTATTTGAGTACCGTGTTTGGTACTTTTATGTATACCGTGTGTGATCGGTATAGTGTGTGTACCGTGTTTGATCGGTACCGTTGGGGATATGGTAGGTTGCAAACTATTATATTTCCCTGTGTTATTATATATATATATATATATATATTTATACGAAAACTGTTTTTATCGAGAAACTCACCAACATTCGTGTTGACAAAATTATTTTAATATGCTTTTCAGGTAAATGAGGATTCCGCGAGGAGGGAGCAGGAACGAAGTGTCGGTGTTTGAATAAGATGTTTTTTTGTAATATATTAATGTTTTAAATAACATTATCCGTGTCTTTAGACACGCAGGACTCTGATATTTTAATTAAAAATGTTTATTTTAATAAAAATAAATTGTGTTGTATTCTGATTGGCTAACGGCGTCTGCCACATCCCGAAAGGCTTAACCTAAGTCTTCCGCTGATTGTCATTATGGTTTTCGGGGTGTGACATGTTGAACACGAATAAGAGCTTTAATCAACAGAATTCGTCATATTGGTTAAACTGAGGATCTAGTTATATGATATTAGTTTTATGATTAGTATAGAATGATAATATTAATTGAAGTGTTGAGATGATAAACGGGCAGAGTAATAGTATGCGAGAATTTACTTTAAGAACACTTAAATTATGTAAGGCATAAACAGCCTTATATAGAAGACGAGTTGCAATTCGTTACACATCCTGTAACGAATGGCCTTCATTCGTCTTCCTTACATAAGTGATCACTATGGTATAGCGAATGAATCATTCGCTCTACCCCATTCGTCAACATTCCATGACGAATGAATATAATAATTAACGAATAATGTCCATTCGTTAAACATCCTTAAAGAATGGACATATACCTATAACGATTAAAGTTCATTCGTTAAACATCCTTAACGAATGAACTATAAATGACAACGAATGGACTCATTAGTTAAACATCCTTAACGAATGTGCCATAAATAGCAAATGGGTCATAATTACATAAATTCCCTTTTACATTAAAATAGTAATAAATTACAAAGTCTATTACAAAGACTCGAGACGACAAAACCGTGCACTAACAAACACCCCCTCATTTTGAGCTCTTTGTCTTTAAATTACTCGAATCTTTTAGTCTTTCAATCTCGACAACTATGAATCCTGAACTCATGACACACATGCACAACTCGTTGGAATTGCATAGCTCGATCGTAGTCTTCTTGTCTTTCGAACAAAATCTTGTTCTCGAATAATACATCATTGTCGGTCTCTGATAAATTAACGAGCCACATCGGATCGATGAATCTTATGAAGTTAGTCTTCAAGCCCTTTCCCAGCACAATGACCGCCTCACTCGTCCTATTATCATAGTACCATCGATTGAACAATAGGTGAAGACTCTGTGAAAAAGTCTTCACCGGTACACGTTTCATGGTCTTAGGCGGTTTAACTTTAAGGAGAAGTTTCCTCCAACCCATACGAGGATCAATTTCATGAACATATTTACGGGTTGGGACTTGTGGTTTAAAGAATTTAAATCCATGGTTGACCTCGAAGAGTAGATGTCGGTGATACCATTCTGCTAGTCGATCTCCACCGCGATTGTTAAATAGCCGATTGGCGAGTGTCCGCACGTCCCACCTCGACAGTGAGAGAACGTCAGTGATATATTGAAAATACTGAACACCGTTCTCCCACTTAATTATACACACCTTCAATTTAGAATCATAAAACCAAGAAACAATATCACCTTTAACTGTTTGCACGGCCTTAAATGTAGTTTTCTGATAGGCTTTGGCTCGTGCAGCAACATCTAGTTGTTGTTCTCGATCCACGTACCTGCAGGCTTCAATGATCTTTCCAGCTCGTTTTTCACGGTTCTTGAACCAACCTAAGATGTCCGATTCATAAGGATTTTACTCCCTTTCTGCCATCTTTTATTTCTTGTTTGTGGTTTTCTCAAGATGATCTTCAAAAGCTTTAACATATTCTTCGGTGAATTTTGGAACACCATGATCAACGTTTAGAGATCGGGGTATTCCTCAGCTGCCAAATCGTCCATCTCAATATCTTCATCTTCATAAATAAAAGACATATTCCTATGTGGAATACTCGTATCAAGCAACGCCTCATCATCGTTAATAATCTCCACATCTTCCTCAGCCTCCAACGCGTCCAACTCTTCATCGTTCAGCCCTAATACTAATGAAATCTGATCGCAAGTTAGGGCATGATCGACAAATTCTCCTTCTTCAATCTCATCCACGTTGGCAGAGCTCATCACCATCCCCTTTTCAAAATCCATAAATAATACCGTGTTGGTTTTGATCGAGTCAATAGGTTGAACATATTTCGAGTCCTGATAAACAACTAACTGTCGATCATTGCCTTCACCACCACCGCTCGTACCAGAATCAAATGAGCCGTGAGCTTATTTCGGTTCACTTCCACTGGTACCTAGAGCATCAGGATCCTTGTCAACTTCACCATTCGTCAGTTTCTTTAAAGCATCATCTTTACATGTTAACTGAAGAATAAGATCTTGCTGCTCCTTGATCTTCACCCCCTGAGCTGCCACAATCTCAAGCAGCTCTTTGGTTTCCTTTTGACAGTATGAGACATACCCCATCAGACAACGTTGATTTGTCATCATCTGTTCCTGAACTTGACGATCATACGCTATTTGATTCTCGTATAAATGAATCAGACTCAAAAGCATGTCCATCTGATGGGTAGGGGTAAAGCATGGAATGAAGCCGGTACAGGCTGCACTGGACCCTGTGTATGACAAACTGAAAATTTTTCTTACTTTTTCAGACACTCATCACGACTTGACTCAAATTTTCGGGACGAAAATTCTTTAACATGGGAATGATGTGACAATCGTCAATTTCAGGTTAACTCCGTTAACTCAACTCCGTCAATTCAAACTTAAGATCACTGAATCTATAACGCACACCTCATTACATTTAAACTAGGGTTTAAATGACGCTTAACACTTACTACACGTGTAGTCTTTCGGGAATTACACCGAAACGCAAACGAGTTGACGCAAACAATTGGTGAATAAACGAAAAACGTCAAAATAGTAATTATGTGATAATTATGTGTTAGACTTATGTGTTGTGTGATAACATCGTTATAAACACTAACTCAAGATGTAAACAAGTTAGTTTAAGCTAGATAAGTAATACTTAGAAGTGGATGGGCCAAAGTGTAACATAGTATTATTATAAATAATAATGATAATAAACCCTAACTTATTCTTTCTCTCCCCACACAATCCCGATCGGACCTTCTTCCCTTGGCTCCCTTGGCTGCCGCCACTCATACACACACATACAACCAAGATTTCAAGCCTTTGATTGAAGATTAAGGTGCTAGGAAGGTATAAACGACTATCCTATGCATCCTTTATACTTAATTTCGATGTTTAATGGGTTAATTGAAAACCCTAGAGGCCGATTTATGTGTGTATGTAATTCATATGATTGTTGTTGATTTGATGATGATTTGATAACTAGATTGGATATTGTTACATGTTAATTGCTTGTGTCTTTGATTTGAGTTCAAACAAAAACCCGAATCATGTATGTAATGTGTAATTGATGTGCATGGATAGTGATTATGGAGTCTAGAGTGTTATATGAATAATGATGGTCCGTAGATAGTTAATATGTTGAGTTTGGATGCAAACAGTTTCTGGACAGATTGTGTTATTGATGTTTAATTGACTGTAACGAGGTGTAAATTTGAAAATTGGTTGAGATTATTGATACTACAGTAAACTAGGTTGAGTCTAGTTTCTAAAGAATATAAATTTGCAATTTTTGGACGTGTAAAAGTTAACTTTTATGATTTTACAAAAACGTTGTGCAAAGCTGAGTTGTTAGACCTGCTGTTAGGTTGTTTTTTAAATATTACATCTCATGAACTACAAGACCAATTGGGTTGGTTCCACTTCTGGAAGTTGACTTATTGAGTTAGGAACCTAACCCAAGTGGTCTTGCATTTATTGGATTTTTCTTTTAACAGGAATTTCAAATAACATTTTGTTGCGCATGAATTTGACTGTTATGAGTTTGCTGTAATGATTTGATTATTGTGAGAAACTTATGTGGAAAAAAAATATAATAAAATATGTTCTGGAAACCTAAGACATATATGCTTTTGTGATGATTTTTGGTAAATTAATTGTGATGCTATGATCGGTGAGATAGTACAATCTTTCAAGTAGAATTTCTGTCTCGGTGAAACTAGCTGCTGAATTTTGTGAAAATGCATGAAACATGATACTTGCTATATAATTGTTATGTTTTGACCAAATTGCCCTTGCGGGGAATAATTGCTAATTGATTGTCATGATTCGACCAAATTGCCCTCGTGGGGAATAATGGCTAGTTAATTGTTATGTGTTGACCAAATTGCCCTTACGGGGAGTAATTTCTAGTGATGTACTTTATGAATACATGACACGTAAATAATTGCTTACACATGTAACGTATCACAAATACATTTGTTAAAGTCACACACGATTCACAAACGAAACACGAAACATGTCATGTGCATAGGTATTATGTGCCGGGTCTAGAGACTCGATAATATTCCGACACTTAGAAAAATCTCTTTGTTGTTTTAGAACGCTAGAGAGAGTTTTTCTGTGACGCGCATCTTGGTGAATTATTTTGGGAATACTTCGCAAACAGTGAGTTTCACTTTCCCCTTTTAAACTTTTTAAACGCTTTTCACTTGGGGGAGATAACATACTCTGAAACGCATTTAAGATTTTGTTAATATAGATTATATATCACTTGTAAAGACTAAGTGGCAAACGCAATAACTAAAGTCCTTCATTCACATCGAACCATTTAATATTGGATAATAGCGAGTCATTGTTGAGTAATACTACTGGGTTTGACAAACCCCACCCAACGCTAAACTCGACTGGAGGGCGAGTGGTGTAATCTTGGCTAAACACATACCATGGTCGGGATAGACCTGGTGGCAAGGCAAATGATAAACAGTCAGCTTCGGTGTCGAACACTTAGTGATACTTGTTTTATAGGCTAGCTACCTATAGATATATAATTGACATAACACTATCTGGTAACGCAAAACGCTGTAACGCAAAACGCTTAATGCAAAACGCTGTAACGCAAAACGCTTAACGCAAAACGCTGAACGCAAACGCTAAACGCTTTATTTTATATAAACTTGTGAACTCACCAACCTTGTGTTGACACTTTTAGTATGTTATTCTCAGGTAGCCGAGGCGGGCGCGCGGTTTAGGATCATGCATTGCTTGAAACACTTTTAACTATGCAAACTTATTTTTAACTGTTATCATTGGGTTTTAAGTCGTCCTGCGTGACGTAACATTGTTTTCTATGGTTTTACGCTTCCGCATTTAATTACTCGTAAACGTTTTCATGGTTTTGAAACTTTGTTTTATGGTTTGATTATAACTAATGATTCCGATCCTGTTAGTTCACACCCTCTGACGGTAAAACTCCGTTAGTGGATTTTGAGGGTGTGACAGATTGGTATCAGAGCCATTGGTTATAGAGAACTAGAAGCTGCATGCATACTAGACTCTAACCGCGACGACCCATTAGTTATAATGATACGCACTGCATAGATTTGTGTAGTCTTTGTTATCCTATCTCTTTACCTCTTTCACTCATACGCGCTCGCATACACGGCTTACCTGTTGGAATGTCGACGCCGCCATCATCATCATCATCCGATCCGATGACTCATGCTCACGGGAAGGAACCGCAGTTACCTACCGCATCGCCACCCCGTGTAGTCCCGGAACTCGAAGCTCCCGCACCGAAGAGGTACCGCTTATCCGGAGACATGTACGAAAACGAAGTTAGCTGGGATTGGTACCCTAATATGATCAGACGTATGGTTTATCGAGAACAAGTTCCCCCGTTACCTCACCCGAACCACCCTGCTTATCCCAACACCCTACCACCCATAACCGAACCTGTAGAGCGAGTTCTCGCAGCTGTTGTTTCATGTTTGGAGCGTGATGTGGGTTACATGTGATATACGAGAGCCAACGTTTCCGGACTGTTAAAAGACGGAACCGGGACTAAGGAGGAAATTGCCCGCATGGCAGCGGCAATGAAGGAAATGCAAGAGGCTAGTGATCAACAGATGAAGATTATGAGAAAGATGCAAGCCGAGATGATAAACTTGCAAGAGCAACTCCAAGTAGCAAGGACCCGAACCGATATAGCTCTAGAGCGTTGCGATGTCTTACAAATGCAACTTGCTCAGAACGCAGCCGAAGCTGAGGCAGAGCCTGAGGCCGAGCCTGAGGCAGATCCCGAAGAGGAGCCTGAGGAGGACCCCGAGGAAGATCCCGAGGAGGAACCTGAAGAAGAACAGGAGGAAGAACCGGCTGAGGAAGAGGCACACTCAGAGGTGTCCTCAGATGATGACATCTAGTGATGATAACACCTAGATGGAGGGGTTGTCTCCATCCGAACTATTATTTTCTATGATTTTAAGGATTGATTGGAAATACTTTGTAGCGAATACAATGGTTTTAATCATGAATTATTAATTAGATTAATATATGGTTGTGATGTGATGTTGTTTCTTATTTCTTTCGTACTTATCTTTTTATTACATGTATGGTGTGTTGTATATGAAAGAAAAATTCATGTTTAACATTTTATACTGTGATTCTAGGAAATGGCTGGAAGAAACGCTGGACACGGACGTGGTAACATCAACTTGACTGCAGCTGAACTCCAAACTCTGCTGAACGACCATGCGGCGGCCGCTCTAGCCGCACACGTTCAGAATCAAGCTGGAGGTCCAACTGGAACGTGTACTTTCAAGAATTACCTTGACTGCAAGCCCAGTACGTTTAAGGGCACCGAGGGAGCTATAGGCTTCCTGCGTTGGGCTGAGAAGGCCGAGTCGGCATTTGAGATGTGTAATTGTCCCCCTGCCAGTAGGGTCAAATTCGCTGCTGGAACACTTGAGGATTCTGCCCTCACTTGGTGGAATTCAAACGTGCAGATCCTTGGATTGGAACTGGCTAACGCTATGAACTGGGAGGAGTTCAAGAACATGATGCGAGAAGATTACTGTCCGAGAGAAGAGATTTCAAAGTTAGAGTCAGAATTTTGGTCACTGAAGTTGGTGGGCTCAGAAATCGAAGCCTACACTACCCGTTCTCACGAGTTAGCTGTGATGTGTCCGCGGATGGTGGATCCGCCGAGTAAGAGGATTGAAATGTATCTTGATGGGTTAGCACCGCAAATTCAGGGCATGGTGACGTCTTCCAGACCAGCCACGATTCAAGAAGCGATCCGTTTAGCTCACAAACTGACGGATCAAGCAGTGACCCAAGGTGCGCTACCACCTAGGGGTTCAACCGCTAAAGCCCGTGACAACCCGAGTAATGACAACAACAGCAACAGCAACCCGAGCAGCGGAAAGAGAAAGTTTGACAACACCAGATCCTCATCCTCGAACCTCCCACAGCAACAACACTACCGTAAGCCCGAATTCACTCGGAGCTTTAACAATCAGAGTCACAACAACAATAACAACGGTAGCGGGCAGGGTTCGAGCGGATATGCTGGGAAATATACGAAGTGCAATAGGTGCAACTATCATCATGTTGGCCCGTGTGACCGTGTCAAGTGTCAGAGATGCGGAAAGATGGGTCACCAGGCGAAGGAATGTAGAGGAGACCTTGCGGCAAAGGGTGCTCCTAAACCACCTATGACAACGAAGGGATGTTTCGAATGTGGGCAGGAAGGTCATTTCAGGAAAGATTGTCCCAAGCTGAAACAGAACGATAACAATGGAGGTAATGAAAGTGGCAGTAGTGGTGGAAGCAATGGCAAAGGAAGAGCTTTTGTAATTGGGTCGGGTCAAGCCCGCAATGATCTGTACGTGGTGACTGGTAAGTTCCCTGTGAACGATTGTTTTGCTTCTGTATTGTTTGACACTGGAGCTGATAGGAGTTTTGTGTCGAAAGCCTTTAGCCAACTATTAGACTTAACTCCAACTCCGTTAGATGCTAAGTTTCCTGTTGAATTAGCTGACGGTAAGACTATAGTAACGACTCATGTACTTGCGGGATGTAAGTTAAAACTGTCAGGTCATGTCTTTGATATCGACCTTATTCCTTTTACGCTTAGTAGTTTCGATGTCGTGGTCGGCATGGACTGGTTATCCGAGAACCGAGCGGAGATTATATGTCACGACAAGATAGTCCACATTACTACCCCTTCCGGCGAGATCATTTCGATCCGAGGTGAGAGAAGCGGCATGACCACCAGCGTCATTACCCTTATGAAGGCGCATAAGTACCTACGAAAGGGTCATCCGGCAATTTTGGCGCAGATTGTTGAGAAACCCGCGGAGGAGAAGCGAATTGAAGATATACCGATTGTGCGAGAATTTCCGGAAGTTTTCCCGGAGGATTTGCCTGGACTCCCTCCTATACGACAAGTCGAATTCCAAATCGAGTTGACACCCGGTGCAGCACCCATAGCACGAGCCCCGTATCGGCTCGCACCGGCGGAGCTTCAGGAACTGTCCACTCAGTTGCAAGATTTGTTGGATAAGGGTTTTATCCGACCTAGCTCATCGCCATGGGGAGCCCCTGTCTTATTTGTCAGAAAGAAGGACGGGACTTTCCGAATGTGTATCGACTACCGGGAGTTGAACAAGGTGACGGTCAAGAACCGTTATCCTTTACCCCGAATTGATGATTTGTTTGACCAGCTTCAAGGATCGAGTTACTACTCGAAGATCGATCTGCGATCTGGTTATCACCAACTAAGAGTGCGCGAAGAAGATATCTCAAAGACGGCTTTCAGAACACGGTATGGTCACTACGAGTTTTCGGTTATGCCTTTTGGCCTAACCAACGCACCAGCCGTATTTATGGATCTCATGAATCGAGTATGCAAGGCGAACCTCGACAAGTTTGTGATTGTTTTCATTGATGATATTCTCGTCTACTCCAAGAACGAAGCTGACCATGAAGAACACTTAAGGGTAATTCTGGAATTATTGAAGAAGGAACAACTGTATGCTAAACTCTCGAAATGTGAGTTTTGGCTTCGCGAGGTTCACTTTTTAGGACATGTGATCAACGAGAATGGTATCCATGTCGATCCCGGTAAGGTAGAGGCCATCAAAAACTGGGAAGCACCTAAGACTCCGACTGAGGTGCGGCAATTCCTAGGACTGGCCGGCTACTACCGACGTTTCATCGAGGGATTTTCAAAGATTGCTCAACCCCTCACCGCTTTGACTCACAAAGGCACTAAGTACAATTGGGGTGACGCGCAAGAATCCGCTTTTCAACTGTTGAAAACCAAACTCTGCAGCGCCCCTATTCTAGCCCTCCCCGAGGGAACGGAAAATTTTGAGGTACACTGTGACGCATCGATACAAGGTCTCGGTTGTGTGCTGATGCAACTCGAGAAGGTTATAGCTTACGCCCTTCGACAACTACGGGTTCACGAGAAGAACTACACGACCCATGATTTGGAACTCGGAGCTGTGGTGTTTGCCCTTAAGATATGGAGGCATTACTTGTACGGTTCCAAGTTTACCATTTACACCGACCATAAGAGTCTCCAACATATCTACGATCAGAAGGAGCTGAACATGCGACAGCGTCGTTGGGTCGAGCTGCTCAAGGATTATGATTGTGCCATCAAGTATCACCATGGCAAGGCCAATGTAGTGGCCGATGCCCTCAGCAGAAAAGAAACAGATAAACTCAGACGAGTGCGAGCATTGCAACTCACGATTCATGCAAACTTGCCCGACCAGATTCGCGAGGCGCAACACGAAGCTTTGAAAGATGATAATCTTCCATCGGAACTCATGCGGGGCATGAACAAACAACTTGAAACCAGATCGGACGGGGTCCGATATTTTGAGAACCGGATTTGGGTTCCACGGTTCGGAGAGTTGAGAACTCTGGTGATGGACGAAGCACACAAGTCCCGATATTCTATCCACCCTGGCTCAGATAAAATGTATCATGATTTAAAGGCACTTTACTGGTGGCCGAACATGTAAGCCGACATTGCCACCTACGTGAGCAAATGCTTGACTTGTGCCAGAGTCAAAATAGAATACCAGAAACCATCTGGTCTACTGCAACAACCGGAACTCCCAATGTGGAAATGGGAACACATCTCAATGGATTTTATCACGGGTTTACCTAAGACACCGACGGGATGCGATACCATCTGGGTGATCGTTGACCGGTTGACTAAGTCTGCACACTTCTTAGCGATTAAGGAATCGGACAAAATGGAAAGACTGACTCGCGTCTACATGAAGGAAGTAGTGTCTAGACACGGAGTGCCTGTCTCAATCATTTCTGATCGAGATTCTCGTTTCACTTCGCACTTTTGGAAGTCGCTGCAAAGCGCACTAGGCACCCGTCTTGATATGAGCACAGCATACCATCCTCAGACGGATGGGCAAAGTGAACGAACTATTCAGACCCTGGAGGATATGTTGCATGCATGCGTGTTGGATTTCGGAAAAAGTTGGGAACCTCACTTACCTTTGGTAGAGTTTTCGTATAATAACAGCTACCACGCAAGTATTAAAGCAGCGCCGTTTAAAGCGCTGTACGAACGGAAGTTTCGATCACCACTCTGTTGGGCAGAGGTGGGTGACAGCCAAATCACTGCGGAAAAGATTGTTCAAATCCGAAATCGCATGGCAGCAGCACGAGATCGCCAAAAGAGTTACGCCGACAAGCGCCGAAAACCTCTCGAATTTCAAGTGAACGATCGAGTGTTACTCAAAGTCTCACCTTGGAAAGGTGTGGTTCGTTTTGGTAAGCGAAACAAACTCAACCCACGATATGTTGGTCCCTATCGAATAACTGAGCGCATTGTTCCGGTGGCGTACCGATTGGACCTACCAACGGAACTCAGTGGCGTACACAATGTATTCCACGTGTCCAATTTGAATAAATGCCTATCTGATGAAACCCAAGTAGTCCCTTTGGAGGAACTGCAAGTTGATGAACAGTTACGTTTCATTGAGGAACCAGTCGAGGTTTTGGATTGGGAAACCAAAACGCTCAAGCACAGCAAAATTCCAATCGTTAAGGTTCATTGGAACTCGAGACGTGGACCAGAGTTCACGTGGGAACGCGAGGATCAAATGATGAAAAAGTAACCTCATCTTTTTGAAGGGCTGACCAAACACAGAAAACCGCGAAACCCGGCAAACCGTCAGAAATCACCGGAGGTATGAATTAAATTTCGGGACGAAATTTCTTTCTACTAGGGGATGATATGACAAACTGAAAATTTTTCTTACTTTTTCAGACACTCATCACGACTTGACTCAAATTTTCGGGACGAAAATTCTTTAACATGGGAATGATGTGACAATCGTCAATTTCAGGTTAACTCCGTTAACTCAACTCCGTCAATTCAAACTTAAGATCACTGAATCTATAACGCACACCTCATTACATTTAAACTAGGGTTTAAATGACGCTTAACACTTACTACACGTGTAGTCTTTCGGGAATTACACCTAAACGCAAACGAGTTGACGCAAACAATTGGTGAATAAACGAAAAACGTCAAAACAGTAATTATGTGATAATTATGTGTTAGACTTATGTGTTGTGTGATAACATCGTTATAAACACTAACTCAAGATGTAAACAAGTTAGTTTAAGCTAGATAAGTAATACTTAGAAGTGGATGGGCCAAAGTGTAACATAGTATTATTATAAATAATAATGATAATAAACCCTAACTTATTCTTTCTCTCCCCACACAATCCCGATCGGACCTTCTTCCCTTGGCTCCCTTGGCTGCCGCCACTCATACACACACATACAACCAAGATTTAAAGCCTTTGATTGAAGATTAAGGTGCTAGGAAGGTATAAACGACTATCCTATGCATCATTTATACTTAATTTCGATGTTTAATGGGTTAATTGAAAACCCTAGAGGCCGATTTATGTGTGTATGTAATTCATATGATTGTTGTTGATTTGATGATGATTTGATAACTAGATTGGATATTGTTACATGTTAATTGCTTGTGTCTTTGATTTGAGTTTAAACAAAAACTCTAATCATGTATGTAATGTGTAATTGATGTGCATGGATAGTGATTATGGAGTCTAGAGTGTTATATGAATGAATGATGGTCCGTAGATAGTTAATATGTTGAGTTTGGATGCAAACAGTTTCTGGACAGATTGTGTTATTGATGTTTAATTGACTTTAACGAGGTGTAAATTTGAAAATTGGTTGAGATTATTGATACTACAGTAAACTAGGTTGAGTCTAGTTTCTAAAGAATATAAATTTGCAATTTTTGGACGTGTAAAAGTTAACTTTTCTGATTTTACAAAAACGTTGTGCAAAGCTGAGTTGTTAGACCTGCTGTTAGGTTGTTTTGTAAATATTACATCTCATGAACTACAAGACCAATTGGGTTGGTTACACTTCTGGAAATTGACTTATTGAGTTAGGAACCTAACCCAAGTGGTCTTGCATTTATTGGATTTTTCTTTTAACGGGAGTTTCAAATAACATTTTGTTGCGCATGAATTTGACTGTTATGAGTTTGCTGTAATGATTTGATGATTGTGGTAAACTTATGTGGAATAAAAATATAATAAAATATGTTCTGGAAACCTAAGACATATATGCTTTTGTGATGATTTTTGGTAAATTAATTGTGATGCTATGATCGGTGAGATAGTACAATCTTTCAAGTAGAATTTCTGTCTCGGTGAAACTAGCTGCTGAATTTTGTGAAAATGCATGAAACATGATACTTGCTATATAATTGTTATGTTTTGACCAAATTGCCCTTGCGGGGAATAATTGCTAATTGATTGTCATGATTCGACCAAATTGCCCTCGTGGGGAATAATGGCTAGTTAATTGTTATGTGTTGACCAAATTGCTTACACATGTAACGTATCACAAATACATTTGTTAAAGTCAGACACGATTCACAAACGAAACACGAAACATGTTATGTGCATAGGTATTATGTGCCGGGTCTAGAGACTCGATAATATTCCGACACTTAGAAAAATCTTTTTGTTGTTTTAGAACGCTAGAGAGAGTTTTTCTGTGACGCGCATCTTGGTGAATTATTTTGGGAATACTTCGCAAACAGTGAGTTTCACTTTCCCCTTTTAAACTTTTTAAACGCTTTTCACTTGGGGGAGATAACATACTCCGAAACGCATTTAAGATTTTGTTAATATAGATTATATATCACTTGTAAAGACTAAGTGGCAAACGCAATAACTAAAGTCCTTCATTCACATCGAACCGTTTAATATTGGATAATAGCGAGTCATTGTTAAGTAGTACTACTGGGTTTGACAAACCCCACCCAACGCTAAACTCGACTGGAGGTCGAGTGGGTGTAATCTTGGCTAAACACATACCATGGTCGGGATAGACCTGGTGGCAAGGCAAATGATAAACAGTCAGCTTCGGTGTCGAACACTTAGTGATACTTGTTTTATAGGCTAGCTACCTATAGATATATAATTGACATAACACTATCTAGTAACGCAAAACGCTGTAACGCAAAACGCTTAACGCAAAACGCTGAACGCAAACGCTAAACGCTTTATTTTATATAAACTTGTGAACTCACCAACCTTGTGTTGACACTTTTAGTATGTTATTCTCAGGTAGCCGAGGCGGGCGCGCGGTTTAGGATCATGCATTGCTTGAAACACTTTTAACTATGCAAACTTATTTTTAACTGTTATCATTGGGTTTTAAGTCGTCCTGCGTGACGTAACATTGTTTTCTATGGTTTTACGCTTCCGCATTTAATTACTCGTAAACTTTTTCATGGTTTTGAAACTTTGTTTTATGGTTTGATTATACTAATGATTCCGATCCTGTTAGTTCACACCCTCTGACGGTAAAACTCCGTTAGTGGATTTTGAGGGTGTGACACTGTGGAAGGCTGATTCTCATAAATGAGACATACAAGGGTTTTGTATGCGTCATAGAAGGTGTAGGAGGAACCACTGTTGATGCAGCAGCAGGCCTTGGCATTTGAGATAAAACGGATTGCGGAATTAAGGCAAGCCTTGGATCATATGTGATAGTTGTCGGCAATGTTAGTGTCGGGGTGCTAGTAGTAAGCAACACCACCGTCCATTGTGATACGGACGACCTTGGCACTTGTGGACCAATTTCCACACCAGATTTGTGCCTAACCCGACGTTTGGGTGGTTGATCTTGTAATATCGCCTTGCCCATTTGTTTTCGTTGAATTTCCTGTGAACTTGCTGCTTCAACGTCAACACGTCGTATATCACCCCCATGGCCACCATCACCACCATCATCACCATCATAGTTACCACCACCGTTCCCACTTGGTCCTTCTTCACGTTCATAATCTGAGTCATCGTGAATCCAACGATCATCAGAAGGACATTCATAAGCTGGATTCGCCAAGTGACCAATCAGACGTTTGGTTCTTGGACGATCTTCTGGTTCTTTACTACGGTAGGTCTTCATCCTATTCATTGTATCAGCATTCATGTGTTCCAACTTCAACACATTATCCTTCAAAGTCCGGTCAATCACCAAGTCAGGAATCAAATCCTGAATAATTAGCTGTACAAAGCGTGGATACATAGGGAATTTGCTACGACGATTCTTGATCAGGCATTTCTCATTGAGATGATAAAATATAAGCTTAGAGAAATTGAACGACTTGTACAATATAAGAGCTACGAATGCGGATTGTATCATAATCCGACACTCGTCATATCTAACCTTGCGTCCCCCAAGGCAATGAATCAAGACATGTAGCAGCTACTTGTATGGAGCACACAAGTACGCCTTGTTGGACTGGGAACGATCAAGGTCTCCTGAAATAAAACCGCTGAAACAATCCACGTATCAGCGTCTTGTCAAACTCACATGGAATGTCCATGTTATCCACAAATCGAAGCACACGTCTGATAACCCAGGAGAGAGATCGGCTTGTTGTTGATCTTAGAAATAATGTGATTCTCGGACTCCACATATCGTGCCGAGTTCCAGAGTGGACGAGCGACACTGAAATGGACCGATACATTAGTTGTAATGGCATAGTGGATCATGGATCGTCATAGGAATGCAATAAGATCTCCAAATAAGTCCTAATCAACAAAATTATCTTGTACAAAACCACAGATGTTGTGGTTTTTTTCAAAGGGCAGTAGAGGAATATCAGGCTCCTATTGTTGTTGTACTTGTTGTGGATCCACAACTAGAACATCTTGTACTATATCGTCAACCATTTCTGAAAACACATAAACCCGATAATTAATAAAAACACACATTAATATTAATTTATTTTTTTTTTTCTAATTTAAAATTTTAATTTTGAAAGTTTAAATTACAAGTGTCATTCGTTAGTTAATTCGTTATGACGAATGATGTCATTTGTTATAACGAATGGCATGATTCGTTATTACAATGGTAGCGAATGATTGACTAACGAATCAATCATGACGAATGAAAGGTCACGAATGAATTAAAAGCACGAATGAGTGTCCATTCATTGTCTGTAACGAATGAACACAACGATATACAACTTTGACCCCAAATAGTCAAAGTAAAAATTAACTACGAACATTGACGGTCAAAATGCAATCAGAAATCCAATTAGACCATGTATGATGATGAATCAGTGTAAAATTAACATCAATGAACTCGTGTAATCATCGATACATTAACCCAAACACCCATGAAGGTTAAGACACATTATGTGTGACAACCCTCATATAAAAAGGTGAAATATTGAAATTAGCAACGTTAAGCCAAGTGAATTAGATAACGAATTCAAACTATAATTCTCGTCATCATTATAGAGTTCATCAAAAAGTTCTTTTATAAGAAGTTAATATTTAAACTTAACGAAACGTACTCTTAAAAATATTAATCAAAGATCAGCTTCCAATCCTCTTATCCCTTTTAAATCAGCCCCATTTTTTTAATAAGATATACATTAACTTCAAAATTTGAATACACACAATTGTAGTGCCATTCAAACAACAACTTGTGTAACAAACTCTTCATCCTCATCCTAATAAAAATCATCCAGCCTTCTCTCCCTTTCATTCCATCGACAACCACAACCCACCTTTATCTTTTCATAACCTATATACACCTTAACACAAAAACTTTATCAATCATTCAAGTCTTCATGCTTCCAAGATCGTTCTAGGTAAACTAGACTCTAACCCCTATTGTATTTTATTGAATATGCTAAACACAGATTCTAAACTAACTTGATCATTTTATTTACTTCTGAAATTATCCAACAAAAGGGATCCAGCTCGTGAGGACAACCAAGAAACGTCGTCCTCACATATTACCAAACTGCCCTCGGTATGATTATACTCTTCGTTTTATTGTTCCTGCATGTATATTTGTAAACATACCCTAATGACTCCAACATAATGTTAATAATGATAATATAACATGAATATGATGATATTTAATCGTTGTAATGTTTACATACATGTATGATATGCAAAAACTCGCTTATAATTCAAGCAGTTCCACCAGTTAATAAAACTGATTCGAAACATGAGATTCATGGAACCATAACTTGCTGATAACTAAACTATTTTGTTCCATTCTTGAGTCGAAATTGTAGTTCTATGAGTCTAGTTTCCAGAAAACTAAGTTTCATAACTTTTCATTAAATTTAAGTCAGTCAAACTGGTCTAACAAAAATGTATGTCAAGGCTGACTTCGGGACATGTTCACGGACCTATGTTCCCGAAGTCATAACGCATTTATATCACGTCCAAAACCTTCAATTATTTTTCTGAAAAGTTATATTATGATTCCACAAAACTTTTCAACTTGTCTTGCATGATTCTACCAAGCGTATAATTTCTAATGAATTTTGTTGTTAGCTGTCACTGAAGTGTGGCTGTTACGACCCGTCATTGTTCTATGAGTTTTTATAAATTATCTTTACATCATAAAAGTATAACAAAAATATTTTTTGGAAACTAGAAACATATGGGGCAATATACAGAAAATTTTATAACAAAATTTAAACGTTGGATCAGTCAATAAAATTCGTGTTTCAACCATAAAACCTTAATAGAAAACAAACTTTATGATCTTATTAACTTTTCAATTATCTTAACTCATTAAGATCTATTTAGCATGTAATTTATGTCTGAACCCTATTGTACCACTAATAACTAAAATTGGTTTTATGTTATAGAATTTAACTTATGCAATTTGGTACTTCAACAATTATCTAAACATCATAATTTAACATGATGCTTATCCGTCAACTTAAACTAGCTCTTATACGCAATGCATGTGCTGTAGCATTCTCATAGGACGCCCCTTTACTTACTTGCAACCTTTGTGTGGAATAACTTTCAATGCTATCAGGTGAGTTCATAGTCGCTTTTACATGTTTTTAAACGTTTTATACTTTGGGGTGGAAACATGCAACTTCTTTATTCTATGTTTTATAAATGCTATTTGATTCAAGCTTTATTCATAATATTCATTGTGTGTGATTATTACGAGTATATACTTAATCGCATGTAAAACCAGTAACTTGTTAAGCCCGTAGTAGTATGATGATAGATCTATTGGCCCGACCCACCCACGCAGGCCTCGGGTAGAGGTCTGTGTGTTCAGAATCCGACGATCATTAAACATTAAACATAATAGTCTAATCATGGATTAGACGACTCGCTAATCATGTCAGAGGTTTGGTTGTAATCACTAAAGTATACAAAGTAACTTAACACACATGGAATGTTTTCAACATATAACTTATTTTTCAATGATTTTTATTAAAACATATGTTCTCACCAACTATTTTTTAGTTGACACTCTCGCATGTTTTTCAGGTATTGAAAATGAGTTTGAATATTACATTGTGCAAGACATAGGATGTTGGACCTACTTTAAATAAAGAATAAAACAATATTGATTTCCTATCATGTTTTATTTGAACAATATGTGCTTGAAACTTTTCAAATTTATTAATAAATTATGAACTTTAGTCAATCATGAGCTATGAGCAATCACCGTCTCGCCCCGACATATTCCGCTGTCGGTTGGGGTGTGACAGATTGGTATCAGAGCCATGGTTACAGGGAATTAGGTTATTAGAAACAATAACCTAGTTTGTAGCCATCCCCTATGTGTTCCTTTTTTTTCATGATGCTAGATGTGTTCTCTATTGCGTGATTACACGTGTTTATTTTTGCCTGATTATATATTATGTTCACATTTGTATGATATAAAGTGTGTGAATATTTGCATGATGATTTTATACGGTGTCTATGTGCTCTACTTGTTGCACTATATGGATTAACTGTATGATGCGCATTTCTAATAACATTATCCTAACTAATATATATATATATATATATATATATATATATATATATATATATATATATATATATATATATATATGTTTAAGTTCAAGAGAGAAATGAAATTATTGCGAGAAATGCGAGAAATTAATATGAGGCACTAATTTTATTTTAGGTTTTAAAAGCTTAAATATAAATGAAAAAGGTATAAATGCAACAATAAATGTACACTCTCTCTCCAATTAATATAACTAATATAACCATAATAAATCTCTCTCTAATTAATATATCTACATAATTTAACTATAATAATTACAAAGATAATAATATTAATTTAGTTTTATAATTTATTTACATCCTCTTTATTTTATCTAACAAAAATACAATTCATTCATATACTAGTTCATTATATTAAAAAAACAATTTCTTTCCACTCAATTTATTAGCATATATCAACGCGTAATTTTTAACAATGAATATTGAAAGATAATATATTTTTTTTCAATTGATATAACTAGAAAAACTATAGTCATAAATAATAAAAAAAAATGTCATACAAATGTGTCCATTAAATATAAACAATAAATATACAACCTACACAAAATTATATAACATACACTTGTTTTAAGCAATAAAACCGTACAACATACAAAAAAGCATACAACTTACATATTAAATTCGACATCAACAATTATATAAACTACACAAATATACACATATCCTACACGTGTGTAGGTTATATGTTTTTCGTATGTATGTTATGTTTTCTTAATCTTAGAACAAGTGTGGGATATATGTTATTGTGTAGGTTGTATATTTCACATTTAATGCAAACATATATAAGATAGGTTTTTGTATTATTCATCACAATGTAACTACGTGTTGATGGATATTGATAAGTTGAGTTGGATGAAATTGGTTTTAAATAGAATTTTTTTTAATGTATGAATAAATTGTATTTGTGTAGGATTAAATTTTCGTGTGTAGGTTATATGTTTTCGTGTGCATCTGTATTTTATTGATGATGAATTTTGTGTGTAGGTTATATGTTTTTTATTCTCAGAACAAGTGTAGGCTATATATTTTTGTGTCGGTTGTATTTTTTTTTTGTTGATATTTAATGCTAACACATGTGAAATAGTTTTTTTGTATTATTTATCACAATGTAACTACGTGTTGATGGATATTTATATATTGAGTTGGAAGAAATTTGGATAGAAAATAAATAAATTCTTAACATTTTTCAGTTATAGTAATTTAATTAGTTATATTATTTGAATAAATATATTAATTGAAGAGAGAGATGAATTTATAGTTTCTTAATTAATCTTGAAGCTTTTAAAACCTAAAATAAAACTAGTGGCTCATATTCATTTCTCGCATTTCTCGCAGTAATTTCATTTCTCTCTTGAACCATCCCATATATATATATATATAATATATAAATGAAGACATAAAAATCCTACGTGTCACGATGTGGTCGCTCCCCCTTTTTTTGGAGTCACCAGATTTGCTTGATTTTTAAATGGAGGCTTCTCATGCATTTGACCCGAATTCATGGGTATGGGTCTTACCAAACCCATATATTTCTTAAACGGGTTATAACATCTCATTAAATTAAAAATTATTCTCACCAAATTATTTATGTAAAAATCCTATATAATAGGATATAATAAACAATAATATCTTATTTATTTTAAAAGATATATATATATATATATACATGTTATTTAAATTAAAAAAACAATTTGATAGTAAAAAAATAAATGGGTCTTGGGTCTCATCAAACCTTAATTATATTATTAACTTTCATAAATATTATTTATAATTAAAAAAATCAGTTTCATGGTAAAAAAAATAAACGAGTCTTGGGTCTAATAAAAACCATATAGCTTTTAAACAGAGTTATAACATCTCATTTATTTGTGAAACAATTTAACATCAAATATATTATTAACTTTTATACAATAAAAAAATATAAATTAAAAAAATAAATAAATAAATAAATATATATAATATTATTCTCCCCTAACTTCTTATACTTCTTTACCCCTATTCTTATGTTTTCTTCCTCATCGTCATTATGTGGAAAGTTTTCCAAACTTTTAGCTTAATGCCTAAAGTATTTTCTTATGTTTATTTTTGAACTTCCATAAAAGTTTTGGGTTCTAAAAATAACATATGCAATCTCGAAGGGTAAAACATGTAACTTGAGTTTTCCGGCTAGGAAAGTGTAGCATATAAATCCAAATCAATCGAATGATCTGTATTCCCGATGTGAGAAATCCACCTATCGGCTAAAACATGTCTTCCTGAATTTTATAGGAATCTATTTATTTTGATTGGTCAATATCTTTATTTAAATAAATAAATAAGTATATATATATATATAAAAGTATATAATAAATAAGTATATATATAAGTAGATATAGGGAAAGTATAAGAAGAACTCCTCCAGTGGTGAAAACCTCGGAAACTCAAATGAGTGGTTAATATGAGGCAACATATGTAATTTACTTATTTTAATTCAATAATTAAAAGATGACATATTGGTCTTTTCTCATTGCTTATCTCTCTCTCTCATCCTGTACTTTTTTGACTACTAAATCAGATTTCCAAACACATTTTTTCTCCTCATCTTCAACATCCATAGTTTCTCTCTCTGTCTCTCTTGCTCTCTATGTATATATATTACAAAACAACAATGAAGATTGTTTTGGGAAATCTGAAGCAACAATGGAGATTGGCTATTTTATATCTTATTTTTTAATCTATGACTTTTTAGCCTCTCATATACATTTTTTATTTTCCAGATTTGATCTTGTATCATCTGTTTTTTCAGTCCTGATCTTGTTTCGTCCGATTTGGGTTGGTCCGGTGACGGTGGAGGATGGCACCGTGACGGTGGTATGTTGGTGACGATAGGTGGTGTGGCCGTTTTCTCGAAATCGCCGCTCCGATGGCTGACCTTTTTCTCGCAACCTGCCGGTGGTTCCAACCATCGGTTGATGCTTAGATCTGTCATATCAGGTTTGTGTTTATTTTTTGTTAACTTGGGTCTAAAATTGTTTGCTAGTTAATAATTAATTTATAAAAAAAGGGTGGCCGGAACACACCTACGGTTTGAACCTTTACTTTTTTGTTAGGAAGTTTTTGTTTGAACTTTTTATTCAAGGATATTCTATTTGTACACGGTTAACATATGTTTTATGAACATATGTTTTTAAACAAGTAACATATGTTTTATTTATACAATTAACATATGTTTTATATTACTTCCAGACCGAAAACCTGATAGGAGATCGGCTTGTGGTGTGACGGATTTCCAAAGAGTGCCGGAAAAACGCAGAGTCGTTTAAAACCTGACGGATTTCCAAAGAGTGCCAGAAAACCACTGTCGATATCATAAAGAAAAAGAGGAAGATGGTTGGACTGGAATGAGTTAGGATGAAAGAAAAATGTATATTTTTGAAATATGGTGACTTTTGTGTAGAATGGAGAGAGTGATGGTGACATACAGTGTGTGATAAAAATGTGTGGATATCTGTAAGAGGGAGAGAGAGTATAATTGTGACACAAAATAATGAAAAGTAATGAAAAAGTAAGAGGAAAAGTGATGACTTTGAGTTAATTGATTTTTTAAAAGTACAATTCATGTCTCCCACACTATTTTTTGAATTAACTTTATCACAATATAATTAACTCCTCATAGGAATTATTCAAAAATAAAAAACCCTTTACCTTATAATGGTTATATAGAAAAAATTAATAGTTAAAATGATGGTTTTTGATTTGATTGATTTTTTAAAGGTACAATACTTATCTCTCACACTCTCTTTTGTATTAAATGTTCATAAACTTTGTATAACCCTTCTCTCACTCTCTCTTACGCATGTATGGGTTTTTTAAGAAACGAATATAGCGAGATCCAAGGGCACAGGTCGGTATCCATTTGTAGGGTTGTTTGTGATATAAATTTAGAATACAATTGGTCATGAGTATTTTTTTTTATCTAAGGATATCCTTTTTATTATCATTCTTATTATATTGTACATTTGTTTGCTTTAAAAAAATTGTATGTAAAAAAAGGAGAAAGAGAAAGAAAGTGATGATGACATAAAGTAATTGAAGTGATGGTGACATAAAGTAATGAAAATGATAATGACATATTTTATTTTTTTTAATAAAATCACACCTTAAAGATAATGAAAAGTACATTGGGGTGTACCCACCTACTGGCCTAGATGCGTGTGTCTTGTTTGAAAATGAATCCCAATAATCAAGTTAACATAATTTTCATTTTAATTTTAGTTTTAATAGTTGGTTTTTATTTTTAATCTTAATTTCAATTATTCAATATATATATATATATATATATATTAATTCTAATTCAATATGACATGTAATTATTATCCTAATTGCATTCAACGAATGTAATAGTTTTGAAAAAAGAATTATTTCCTTTAAGAATATGATTAACTAATACATCTAAAATAAATTAATGTAAAACCTAATGTCCCAAATTACCTAAACAGAATTACCATAAACTTATTTTGTAAGAAAAAAAATAGTGTTAACTGAGTAACTTTAATATAAAAAGTTAAATATACCTAATGAAAAATAAAAAAAATTAATATAACTTTATCACATTTCGGTCATGTTTTATCCCAAAAAATAAAACTATGAAGAGAAGCATAACATACGTTTTTGCATATTAAAACATACGTTTATAAACAAGCGTAACATATGTTTTGCATATTAAAACATACGTTTATAGACAAACGTAACACTTTTTAAAAAAAAACATACATTTTTGCATATTAAAACATACGTTTATAGACAAGTGTAACATATGTTTTAAAATATACGTATATATTTTTTAAAAAACTGGATAATAATATTTCCAGTACAAACTCTGAAGTCTGAACACCAACCTACTACACTATTTTATTTTCCCGTAAAAATAAAGATGAAGATTTATTACAAAGAAAAATGAAGCTCCTTTTCTACTCTAAAATAACAAATTTCAAAATATGTAAAATAATATCCAAATCTAAACAAAATTTTCCAAGAATATCTTTAAAAACTAAAATACTAAAACGACAAGATCTGAATTTTGTTAACATAGTACCTTAAAATAGAAAAAAGTAAAAACGACGAGATTCTAGCAATTTTCATCCATAAATTCTTGTTAAGAACTTTGTCAATATAAAATGTCCAGATCCGAACCTTTTGTAGAGGAAAATCACCTGATCAAGTGGTAAACGATTGGCTTGCGACTTCCGGCAACGACGGTGGCCGTGAATCCGTTTTGTGGATTTGGATATGAGTTTTGGATCTTGGCTTCGATATGCTTTGGATCGTGGTTTTGATTAACATCATCACCATATATAAATTCTTGTTTGTTGTGTGAATGAAAGATGAAGAGAGAGAGAGAGAGAGAGAGAGAGAGAGAGAGAGAGAATTTTGGTTTGAATAATGAAAAGAGAAAGAGAGAGTATAGGGATTTGAGATGGAGGAAAAGAGATAGAAATAGAGTACATGGATTTGACATAAAGCATAATATACAAAATTACAATGTTACCCTTTTGTATATTTTTAATCTTTTATTTAATATGACAATATTATTTATTTTAATCATTCAATCTTAACCATTCATTCATCAAGATCAATGGCTAGTATAGAGTTTTCAGGGTTTTCGCAACTGGAGTGGGATTTTATTTTAACCCTTCCCTGTATATATATATATATAATGTGTTATTACTCAAACATGTTAGGTTATATGAGGCATTTAAAAGTTTTATTTATTAATGTTTGTGCGCCCCCTCCTACCTAACTTTTTGAGTAGCATACACCCTTAACCTTCAATTGACGCTTTGACAACCGGGATTTTTATTCTTATCAAATATTTTACCATGATCCACGAAAACTATCAACAATTAAACTAATCTTAGTAGGAAAAAGGTCGTTTCATCTCTTAAAAACGTTTTTATACGAAGAGTGAACTTTAATATACAACCAACGCCCACAAAACGCCAAAAACAAAATAAACCACTATCTAATTGCCTCCACAAACGGAGAAAAAACACAAAAGAAATAAAAACAAGTTACACGAATTTAAACCTACACCAACCAATCCATCTTGCTATATTTGGACTTATTTTTGAATCAAAGAAAATCTTGCGGTTTTATCTATCCTATAATGTTTTCTACTTTAACCTCTTTGTCTTCAAACACCTTACTATTTCTCCGTTTCCAAATCTTTCAACAAGCAATTACAATTATCCCGTAAAAAAACGTATTTCTCTATGTCTCCAAGCTTGGAAGTCTTGTAAAACTCTAACAAGTCTCTGATCGAGAAACCAAAAACCGGTGTTGCTTTACACCATCGACTAACAAAATACCAAATAACCATTGTTACCCCACACCCCATAGAAATATGATTCGCTAACTCCTTTCCCATGCCCCACATGACACGGTTAATATCCAGGACTCTAATATTCCTTATTTCCAACGCCGTTCGTGTAGGTATTCTCTCCATCTCACCCTCGAAACGTGTATATTACATTTCGTCGGGACCCATTTACACCACTTCATAACATAATTATTACAAATCATTATAACCTATAATTTTTAATATTTGAGAAAAAACATTATATATATATATATATATATATATATTCGTATAACTAATGATTTTGTGTAAAGTTAAAATAATTAACTAATACAGAATATTTTCAAAATTAATTAAAGCATCAGCGGTCATCCTCAACACCATACTTACCGTTCCTCAACCTATCGAAAGCATTCAACTTAAACCAACTTAGTTTACATTTATTTTCCTAAGTGACACTTTCTTTCCGATGTGGTCGCAAAGTCCAATCAATTGGAATGTCATCCCCTCCGAATCAATAGGGTCAACCCGAAACCTCGAAAGTGTAGAAACTAGAGCAGAAGGACCCCCATCTCTCGAACATAACAAACTACGAAATTGAAATCCCAGGTGATCAATGTAACAACCCTAAAAATGGGGCTAATTTTTTTCATAAAAACAAAAAAAAAGAGAAAACTTATTATTAGATACCGAGTGAAATGTTAGTCGAATAATGGAAGCGATCGTACGTCAATGGGCTTGGCCTGAACAGTTGAAATAATAACTAATGGTATCGGCCAATGATTACGTAGAACCTGATAGAGATATGGATAAGCTTAATAATAATAATACCGTAATTAAAAACATGGGCTCGACCCGAATTAAGCAAACGAAACCGAGACTTGTTTAACCCAAACAAACCTGAAACTGAAAATTTCATAAATCATATGAACCATTTAATAATGATTTAAATTATATCGGGCATAAAAAATATTTAACCCAAACATCAACGATTTCGTATATCACCGCCCTGTCACCGAATCAAATGAAGCAAAAACCGACAAACGAGATTCGTGACACGCTAGATATTATCTAAATTACATAACTCTGTGTTTTATTTTTTTTATTAAAACTGGTTTCCTTATTATTATTTAAACTTATTATTTGAATTTTATAACAAAGATATGATAAGAGATATTATGAAAAATTACAAAATACTCTAAATCAAATCTCAAAATCCCTGCTCTCCAATCACTAGCGTCTGACAGCCCCCGCCCCTCTCATCTTCGACCTCAGCCTGCTTCCAATCAAGCTTCATGCAGTTTTCTTCACCCAATGTTCTGCAACTTGATCTCACTTCTAGTAAACCCTTTCAATTTCAATCATCGTGCTCAAAACTCCCATCTGCAAATTTGCTTTCTGTTGCAGCACTTGAAGAACCGAAGTTTCCATCTACAATCAAGATTTCTGGTAACCTGTTATGCTCTAATGAATATCCATTCAATTATCTTATAATCCCTATACTGATTCTAATATAGTACTAAAATCCCAGCCCAAACTTATTCTCTTCCTGCTCTTGGAGTGATCACAGACACAGAACCAGCAAGCCCGAACCCATGGAACCTAATCGAGGTATATGTCTGTGACTATGTATTCATCCTTCTTTCCGCTTAATTCTAAGTGTTTCATGACCCATGTGCTGTTCTATTAAATGACCTGCCCTATACATGGAAAATCATGATCACAAACAAGTCACAAACTCTTTACAGAACCCTAACTTCTTACAAGAGATAAGCTGATTTTTTTTTACAAACATAAAACCTGAATCGAAAACTTGGTCATTAAACAAACCAAATGACATGTGAAACTAACTCATTTAACTTCGTTAAAGTAACCAAAACCTGCAGAAAATAATACTGGTTTGAAACTCTAAAAACTAAATTATATGCAGCCCCAAAACCGGGACCACATTAATGGGTATTCGGTGATTCATTTAAGGACAAACTAGTTTAAAAACCGAACAATAAGTGAGCATATTAAATTCTGGGCTGTTAGCATGATTTCCAAAAGTTAAACATGTTTATTTAATTCCTTAACTTGGTATAAATCAGCCTCAAAAGATAAGATGTAACCGAGTGGTAAAACCCGTTTAAATCGACACTTTGGTAACCCATTTTAATAAGAAGCAAGCCGTGCAACCTAAGAAACAATATGATGCCCTTTTGCAGCCCAAAACATATTATTTTGCTGATATATAAGCTGGTCGTTACCATTAATACATGAATCATCATTTTCTTTAAAACCGAACTAGAACCCGAACGTGCCAAAACCGGGCACGTACCCGTAACAGCAGCCCTACATACCCTTTTTAAAACTTGTAGAATGTTAAAACAACTTATTTTTATGTATTATAGCAGGTCCTAAATTGTTTGTTAACCAAAAATGAGTTTTGTTAAAAATTTAACATAAAGGTGCTAACGGACCCAAACCGAACCGAAGCCGTTGTTTGAGTTCCGAGCACCCTATAACCAATATGAAACATTTAATAAATCATTAATAAGTATTAAAATAGATCCAAAGCTGTTTAGTGGTAAATAAACCGGATTTGAATCAATAAACATGGCTAAGGGCATTTTTGGAACAAAAGAAAAACCGGTTAATTATTAGAAACTGAAAATACAAGAATATGTTTTTAGAACAGAAACTTTTGAGTTAAAATGGCCATAGGTAAGTTACAAAATGTTTAACGGTAATCGGATTTAGAAAAAGAGCCCGTTTGGAAGTTTAAAATTGTTGAACCGACAAGCGGGCCAACTTTTAAAGACTAAAAGACTTCAAAAATATAAAATGGATATTTTCCAGTAGTTATAATTAAAATAATTTATTATTATTTTATAAACCATTATCGACATTTACAACACCCTTTTTATTAAGAAATAGCATTTAAACGCAAGTGACGCTAAAACCGGCATAACCCGAACAAGCATTTCAAAAATATAAAGCTATGAAGTTTCTAATTTTTAACAGCAAGTATGAGCCAATAAAATCATAATTTTAGTATTTTACTTATTTTATAAAAACTATCTAAGTCTTTAACTCGTTTTTGCCAAAATAAGCGTTAAACGAAGGTACATGGACTAAAACCGTACAACCCCAAACTTTCAGACCTGCAAATAACTCATTTTTATAACATATATTTTTATAGAAAATGGGATATATCAATTAACAAAGTATTCGTTTATATACACGTTTCTTTAAAGACATATTGTTGAAAACAGTAAACAATACCAATAGTGAATTTTACATTGTTCTTCGTTAACTTATTGTTGATTAATATATACTAGGCGTACTTCGTGATTCTAGCATAGTGCAAGCTCATTGATATCTTTCATATACATATTGCATACGGACTGAGGTGAGTTTCGTGCTGCCCTTTTTACTTAAACTTTTTAGGCTGGATACATGCTGGTTTTACTTATGGTGTGATATTTATCAAGAGGTGTTTTACTGCTAAATTTTGTCCCAACTTTTACACAATCATTAGCCCGAGGGAATGGGCCGGAAGCTTGTATGGGTAGTACTATTTGGGAGACCCCCACGCACAGTGACCCTATGTTGGGTAAACCACACTGAGACCTGCGGATCGTTGCGGCATATAACCTACGTGTTTGACTATTGCTTTTAGCATGGTGATAGTCCGGGACGGTTTAACTTCTAGTATGAGTTGGGGATGCTTATGCTAGTTGCAGGTTTGATTGTAGACTTGATTGATGTGCACCATGCTTTATACTTACATACACGCAAAGTTGCGCGCTTTTTGAACTATTTTATGTGTATGTGAGCTAAACTCACGAACTCACCAACTTTTTAGTTGACACTTTTTAGCATGTATTCAGGTACTTTGGGGATTAGCAATTTGGATTTGCTTTGTAATGAGAATGCTTAAGGATAGAGGAGCATGTCGAACATGAATTATGAAGATTAGATGCCAAGAAGATTAGTAGAACCAACCTCGGGATTGTAGCAGTGCCAGAGAAGAGATAGTTGTGTAGTTACACCTTGTCATAAATACTTAGTGTAAGCGTTGTAACTTATTTTTATCAATAATATTTCGTTGCTTACACTTGGTACCAATTTGTCCTTGAACCTCCCAGGCCCCCTATTGGCAGGGTGTGACAATCAAGAAGGTAATGATAGTGGAAGAAGTGTTGAGCCCGCGCCTAAAGACCAACCAACATTCAAGAAAAGTAAACACAACGATGAAGGACCAAACTCTTGGGCAAAAAGAAAAAAACTCCAATACCGTCCCGGTGAACTAAACAAGATAAGCATCAAGAATCGGTATCCAAGGATTGATGAGTTTTTTTTATCAACTCAAAGAAGTCACTTGTTTCTCAAAGACTGATCTTCGCTCTAGCTATCATCAACTACAAATATTCTATGAGGACATCTCTTAAACTTCTTTTCGTACACACTATGAAAATGAGTTCTTGGTCATGCCGTTTGGGTTGACTAATGCGTCTACTGTGTTCATAAATCTCATGAATCATGTCTAAAAGTCGTACCTAAACAGATTTTTTATTGTCTTTGATGACAATACCTTTACCTTTTCCTGAACCAAAATTGATCACATTGTCAACAAAAAAAGGGATGCCATAGACCCAACCAATATCTTAAATCCATTCATTGACCTAGCTGGTTATTCTTGGGTCATTTTCAACTTCTTCTAAGATTGCTTTACCCTCACCTCGTTAACTCAAAAAGGCAAGCGTTTCGTTTGGGTAAAAAAACAAGAAAATGCCTTCCAAACCCTGAAATAGAAACATGGCGATGTTACAGTCTCAACCCAGCCGTTTACAACAACACATCCAATCAAGGTCTCAGTTGTATACCTATGCAACGAGGGAAAGTCAACACCTACACTTATTGACAACTCAAGGTCCAGTTGCCCGATATAACATGTACTCCACTAGTTAAATTGTGGGATTAAGCTCCCTTAGTTATTTGAATTCTTGAACGTTACCTTGGATTATCAAAAACTTGAATCTTTGTTTGTTTGAATGGCTTTATTTGAAAACTTGGATTGAATTCTTTTGAATCATATTTGCTTATAAACTTGCACCATGTTTGGAATGTCATACTTGAGAAGTTGTACAAATTTCATTTTATGGATAGTCGTACATGAATGTCACACTTTATACGTTACTACTTGTTAACAAAAATCAAACGTGCATGCATAAGATATATATTTAAACATGATGCTTGAATCTTAATATTTATGTGTTCCATTACCCTCCCATAACGTTCACTACTTATGTCTACTCTAATACCACCATCTTATAAATGCATAATGGAATGACATAGCACCCCAATGTAAGATAAATTGACGATTTCGGTCCGGAATGTAACCGTGAATCTATAGGCACATTGGTGTGAGATGGAATCCCGCTGTGTAAATACTGACCTAAAACAAAACTCCAAAACTCTGGACTTTTTCATCCAATGATAAGGTAGTTGTTGTAAGTGATTAATGTGTTTCTAATGTCATAAAGGTGTGGAGGGTAAGCTGCGGTACACCCTATATATAAACACCCACAGTTCATTTGAAAAGGGATTGGGAGCCGAATTAAGATCTAGCCATAGTCAGCATACATCATAATAAGTCCTACCCAAGGCTCTAATAGTAGAATTTCGAGGACGAAATTCCCTTAACTAGGAGAGATTGTGACAACCCTCATATAAAAAGGTGAAATATTGAAATTAGCAACGTTAAGCCAAGTGAATTAGATAACGCATTCAAACTATAATTCTCGTCAACATTATATAGTTAATCAAAAAGTTCTTTTATAAGAAGTTAATATTTAAACTTAACGAAACGTACACTTAGAAATACCAATCAAAGATCAGCTTCCAATCCTCTTATCCCTTTTAAATCAGCCCCATTTTTTTAATAATATATACATTAACTTCAAAATTTGAATACACACAATTGTAGTGCCATTCAAACAACAACTTGTGTAACACACTTTTCATCCTCATCTTAATAAAAATCATCCAGCCTTCTCTCCCTTTCATTCCATCGACAACCACAACCCACCTTTATCTTTTCATAACCTATATACACCTTAACACAAAAACTTTATCAATCATTCAAGTCTTCATGCTTCCAAGATCATTCTAGGTAAACTAGACTCTAACCCCTATTGTATTTTATTGAATATGCTAAACACAGATTCTAAACTAACTTGATCATTTTATTTACTTCTGAAAGTATCCAACAAAAGGGATCCAACTCGTGAGGACAGCCAAGAAACATCGTCCTCACACATTACCAAACTGTCCTCGGTATGATTATACTCTTCGTTTTATTGTTCCTGCATATATATTTGTAAACATAACCTAATGACTCCAATATAATGATAATATAACATGAATATGATGATATTTAATCGTTGTGATGTTTACATACATGTATGATATGCAAAAACTCGCTTATAATTCAAGCAGTTCCACCAGTTAATAAAACGGATTCGAAACATGAGTTTCATGGAACCATAACTTGCTGATAACTAAACTATTTTGGTCCATTCTTGAGTCGAAATTGTAGTTCTATGAGTCTAGTTTCCAGAAAAACTAAGTTTCGTAACTTCTCATTATGTTTAAGTCAGTCAAACTGGTCTAACAAAAATGTATGTCAAGGCTGACTTCGGGACATGTTCACGGACCTATGATCTCGAAGTCATAACGCATTAATATCACGTCCAAAACCCTCAATTATTTTTCTGAAAAGTTATATTATGATTCCACGAAATATTTCAACTTATCTTGCATGATTCGCCCAAGCGTATAATTTCTAATGAATTTTGTTGTTAGCTGTCACTAAAGAGTGGCTATTACGACCCATCATTGTTCTATGAGTTTTTATAAATTATCTCTGCATCATAAAAGTATAACAAAAATATTTTTGGAAACTAGAAACATATGGGGCAATTTCCAGAAAATATTTTAACAAAATTTAAACGTTGGATCAGTCAATAAAATTCGTGTTTCAACCGTAAAACCTGAATAGAAAACAAACTTTATGATCTTATTAACTTTTCAATTATCTTAACTCATTAAGATCTATTTAGCATGTAATTTATGTCTGAACCCTATTGTACCACTAATAACTAAAATTGGTTTTATGTTATAGAATTTAACGTGTGCAGTTTGGTACTTCAACAATTATCTAAACATCATAATTTAACATGGTGCTTATCCGTCAGCTTAAACTAGTTCTTATACGCGATGCATGTGATGTAGCATTCTCATAGGACACCCCTTTACTTACATGCAACCTTTATTTGGAATAACTTTCAACGCTATCAGGTGAGTTCATAGCCCCTTTTACAAGTTTTTAAATATTTTATACTTTGGGGTGAAAACATGCAACTTATTTATTATATGTTTTATAAATGCTATTTGATTTAAACTTTATTCACAATATTCATGGTGTGTGATCATTAAGAGTATATACTTAATTGCATGTACAATCATTAATTTATTAAGCCCGTGGTAGTATGATGATAGATCTATTGGCCTGACCCGCCCACGCAGGCCTCGAGTAGAGGCATGTGTGTTCAGAATCCGACGATCATTAAACATTAAACATAATAGTCAAATCGTGGATTAGACGACTCGCTAATCATGTCAGAGATTTGGTTGTAATCACTAAAGTATACAAAGTAACTAAACACACATGGAATGTTTTCAACATATAACTTATTTTTCGATGATTTTTATTAAAACCTATGTTCTCACCAACTATTTTTTTAGTTGACACTCTCGCATGTTTTTCAGGTATTGGAAATGAGTTTGAAGATTACATTGTGCAAGACATAGGATGTTGGACCTAGTTTAAATAAAGAATAAAACAATATTGATTTCCTGTCATGTTTTATTTGAACAATATGTCCTTGAAACTTTTCAAATTTATTAATGAATTATAAACCTTTAGTCAATCATGAGCTATGAGCAATCACCGTCTCGCCCCGACATATTCCGCCGTTGGTTGGGGTGTTACGTTATGTGTGTGATATATGTTCTTAACTTAACACCAGTGAAAGAAATGATTAATTGACCCATCAAACATTGATTAAAACTGACGAAATTTATTGCGTTTTGATCGTGTATACCTTGTGATTTTTAAAAGATCAATGAAAGTGTGATTTGTGATGGTCGAAAATTTTGGAAAATAATTGCAAGAGTTCTTGTATTTAAGTACAGTTAACGAGGTGAACGAATGAGACCATTCATTCACCCCCTATTCATTATAAGAGACAACCATTGCACACATTCACAGAAAACGAATGTACTCATTCGTTAATTCAAAATTAACGAATGGTCTTATTCGTTGGTTCATTCGTTAACCCTGTTAACGAATGAACAATTACTTAAATTCCATAACGAATCAACTCTTATTTGTTCTTCATTCGTTACCAATATTGATGACCAATGAGGTCTTATGTTATGCGTGTAGCGGAAGCGAATGATAACGACTTGGCTTATTCGTTATCCAAATTTAAAAATAATTACCCTCATTCGTTATCCGTATAGATAACAAATGGACTCTTTTCGTTATGACTTCTTATAACGAATAGCCATTAAATAATCAATTTAAAATGAAACCTTTTTTTTCATTTTAATTTACAAGTATTAAATAATACATCGAAACCCGTGTCCCGATGAACTTTACCTTAAAAATCTTACTTTTCGGTGTAAGATGTAATACATTAACGTGTCTTTGCGTTCAACACACATAAGTTAAAAACACATAATTTAAATCAGTTAAATAAAATGATTAAATAAAAAAGAGAAAATGTTTTTGGTATTTTCTTTTCAAATATTTACCCTTTAGCTCAAAAATAAAAAATAAAGCAAAAAACGAAAATTAGAAAACATAATATTTTTGAATTTTTGAATATTTTTCGAATTAAAAAATAAATAACACAAAAGAAAATATGAAAACTATTCTACGAAAGCAGAACATTTTTTTGTGAGTTTAAGCATAGAATCATATTGACCAAATTGCCCTTTCATCGCACTTTTATATTTTAGCATTATTATAACTGGTGTTAAGTCGGTCATTGATATTGTTGTCCACTTAAATCTTATAACAAACCTTCGAGTATTTTGTGATATGATTTAATTTTTATTTAAAGCACAGAATATCAGAAACTATCAGCCTCTAATCTCGGTTCAGGCTTAGTTGACTTTTACCATATCAACCCAACTTGACTTAAACCACTATGTTGCTGATCAAAATTAAGCTTTTTATAGATTTATAAACTAAACATCTCAGCTCATAATCCCCACTACAAGGTATACCCCGATTATCAAGCGATACACCAAGCTTCCTTTACAATGAATGAGTATGCACGAGTTCATATGTAGGCTTACTGATGTGCTAAAAGTAGTTATAAAATAAATAACTAAAATTATACTAATCTAGACACTAAGTAATACTCTAGACCTTTAAACTTAACTTAAACTACTAACCGGCAAGTGAACCGGTCGACTATAGTACAGCTAAAGTCCGGATATCAAACCCACGATACTCTTTTAATTACGTAAACTAGCTAAATTAGACTCAACTACAAGACACGACTATTTATTAATAATATTTGAGGGGGATTGAACCTAATTAATTAAAACTCTAATATTAACTAATGATTACTTTAATTAAATTATTAATAAACTAATTAATATAATAATAAACCCTAAACCTAATTATTATAATAATAAAACATAATCATTACTTAAACTTAATTAATTAATTAAACTTAACCTAATTTAATTTATCTAATAAACAATTTAAAAAACTTGGATTAATTCAGATGATTAGATTAACTACCCAGCCCGGAATCCCCAAAGTTATAGAACCGGGATCATAAGATAGACCGTTGACAGAAAACACGAACAGGATCCTTGAACTTCAAGAAGACGCCTATGGATTTCTAACAAGTTTTAAGACTCGCCAGTTTTATATTAAACTTCCTTACGGTTATTTAATTGCTTATGTCTAAGTATCTTTTATGAAGAAAACCTACCTTACAGCGCGGAATTCAAAGATAGCAAAGCAGACTCAATTAACTTAATAGACTAAGCTGACAATCAAAACTAGACGGACTCCTTACGAAGAACTAAATCTAGCAATCCCGACAAGCAAAGATCTATCAACATCCTATCACCTTACAGCTTTCTAGGCTGGCAGTTCACTTTTATCTATTTACTTGATTTTATTGTTTCTATGATTTTAATGCATATTAATCACAAACTAGCCAAGAACACACAGTAAATGATCTAACAAAACCCTATCCTATGAAACAATCAACAAGGGCAATGTGAAACAATAAATTCAAGTAAACAAAACCAAGCAATCATACGCATTAATTAAATCAAACTCAACCTTTTACTTAGAACATAAAATCCATAACGAAACGAAAATCCAAATAAAATCAAATCGAACTAAGGTTCATCACGACCTAGGTAGTTTATGGAATTTAGCCTAGCATCTTAAGGTCTAAATCAAACAAAACGAATAATAATGAAAACATGGTGGAATAATAAAGAACGAAAGATTAAAGGCGATAAAACCCGTATTCTTCGATCTTAAACGTCTAGCGCTTCACCGGATGTTCTCTTGCCTTCAAAATCCCCACGGGACTCGTATAATAGCTCCAAGAACTCTTCAAATCGGCTTGTGGCTTTCAGGTTATGTCATGTTTAAGTTAAAGGTGTTTAAATAGCGAAAACAAGGCCCGACAATAACCAAAAACAAATTAAAAACCCATCAGTAGTTCCTAGGCGCCGCGCTAAGGGCTTATTGCCTTTTCCTTAGGCGCGGCGCGACGTGCTTCTCTAAGGGGGCCGGTCAGACCGGCCCGGTCTGACCGGTTCTCTGTTTCGGTTCTTCCTGACGCGTTCCGGATCTCCGTTTCGGCTCGTTTTTCCTCCTTTTTAATCACGATCAAATACCGAAACCTACGACACACAAAAACGTTAGTAGTAAACAAATCTTGACTAAAAACGAAACAAAACAATTAAAATATTAAATAAAATAAACAAGGGAAACATATATGTTTAGCATTATATCAAATTTCCTCACACTTATTCTTTTTTCGTCCCTGAAAAAGTTTGATGCAGTTGGATCAGAATCGGAAAACTAAAGTCTAAAAAACATATAGGTTAATTTTTAAGGCTCAGAAAAACGCAAAAACCGCGATCACCTATATTGTTGTCCACCTAAACCCATGCCTTAATCTTTACCGGGACAAATTTGATCCGACAATTTTTTTTTACTCAGTGGTTTACACAATTAAGACCCGCTTATTTTCAGCTTTTACCGGACCAGACCACCCCAACTTGACTTAAACCTCAAAATTAAACGATCAAGGGTATTGTTTATCCACCTAAGCTTAAGCATCAAAGTCTACCAAGCAGCCATTAGATATGATTAAGGTTCAATTATTTTATAGCTAGTGTTCCCCACAACATGACATACCCTCGTTATCAAGCAACACCCCGAACCCTTCACCATAGGTGAGTATGCAAAATTTCATCTGTAGGGCTTACATGTAGCGTGTCCCTTGTGGTCCGTTTCTTAATGGTAATGAGACACGATCAAGGGAACCCCACATGTCTAACAGCGTGGATGATCAAGTCTGTAGTGAATTTGTACTTTTGTACTTTTGTGATCATGTTTATAGACTTATAAGGGTTTGCTCTTTTTGGCTTAATTTTAAATATTCACAGCCCCATTTGGAATTGTGAATACCCAGATGAATAGTCGGCATACAGACCCATGGTCTCCGGACCCGAAGCATCCCATCAATACAAGATTTAAGGTTATAAAACCATACGCCAATGATGTGTAAAACACTAAACTAGCAGTTCAAGATTTATATCACATGTTACACGGCATACTCTAACGTTAAACCTACCTAAGCGTCATATGATAACGTATTCAGATTTTAAAAATTTTTCAAACTTTTTGATATTTCCACTTTTTCATACCAATAAATGAGGCTTGAGTATGGCTGACCTTTCATTACTTATTTTCTACGGACAAAACGCTTTACCCACAAGAGATTTCCGACCCATTTTATCAAATTTGCCCTTTCATTTTCAAGGTTGAGCCTACCGACGCATCCCAAGTTAAGTGTGTTTTCTATAACTTATCTCATATTATTAGTAGTTTGAAAATCCAATTTCGGATAAATATCATCATCTCCCACTTTAATGCAAAAAACTATATTCAAATGACATTTTTAAAACATTTTTCAATTTTTTATTTTTTTTATATTTATAAGTTAAATTTAAACTACGACTCAAATATCCTATCCCCTCACTTAAATTTTGCATTGTCCTTAATGCAAGGATAAGGACGACTTAAAACAAAAATAAAATAAAATAAAGTCGTACTACAAAAAAACTAAAGAGTTAAAAAAAATAAAAACTAAAGCAAAATAAAAAGTTAACAAGCTACATAAAGGAAAAGACTTAGCTGGTAATTTGCACATGAAACATGATGCCAAAGTCTTCTTCCATGAATGCCTTCAAACTACGAACGTGCTCAGCAATTGTAACTCCTTCCCTCATCCACGAACATAAGCGGCAAAAATTCAATAATATATAATAGTATATCTTATCAAGCTGATAAATATTATGCATTCAAAGTGCTTCACCAACCCAAAAATATATAAATCATGAATAATGAGAAGCAATTAAATAAATATAAAGTATACGGCTCAACTGCTCCATCCCCACACTTATCTTTTTCAATATACTCTTCCTTGGGGATCGTCTTTCTAGTTCACTCAATCTTTCTTTTACCTAGCAAAACTCAAAAATACAAAAACAAAAGAGAACTACAAAAAATACGTTAGTGACTCGATTAATTATACAAACTCCGTGGAACCTCCCCATACTTGAACTTAATCAGGAGGTTTCTCCTTAATCTGGACCCTATCTAACCCTGTTTAGTTCCACCCGGAATTTATCAAACATTAATATATCAATGATGGACCCGCAAAATATTAAATTAGAATTAAAAATCAGTAACGGTTCAGACCACCTATATTTAAACTTACCTGGCAAGAGCCGAATGCGTTGTAAGTATCGAGAAGACTGGTCGTGTTTGACTATTAATGGCTTTTTCACTCCCGTAGACCATCTTCTAAAGTAAACGCAACTTCGGTTTTCAGGTAACCTATCATCCTCGACCTTCTCCCGTGGTTTTAATTCCCGAGAAGCATTCAAAACACAATCCACGGGTTGGCAATAATGTTCTTCCTCTAACACCACATCCTCATCTACACTATCCTCTACTAGAAGGGCCTCGAAAAATGCAACATCCTCATTAACGTCTAATGTGTCTCCCCCGTCATAATCCGAAAATCCATCCAACTCCAGATTCAAGAATTCATCTTCCTTGTTAAGCGAATTATCAACCTTAACCATATCCTCAACACCTAACATTAGCTCGAATGACTCTCCCAATTCTATCTCTTCCTCAAACACAGGTTTCACCATAACTGATCTCAGATATGCAGCCCACTCCTCCTCGTCACAATCATCATCGGAGTCACTACAAAACTCAGTACAATTAGCAACATATACCTGTGAAACCTGAGGTGGGATTTCATCAGCCACTCGTGTCTCCGTATCCGGGATGAGCTCCTTTTCTTCATCTACATATTTAATGATTGGCTCTTTTCCTTCTTCTGGAAACGTCGGGAACAACTCGCCTAACCGATTCATGTATCCCAAATAGTTGCCTTCCGCATCATACTTATAACCAGGTGTCGGTTGCTCCTCCAGCTACACACTCTCTTCTTCGTTTATCTCATCATCAGAGTCACTCCAAAAATCAATAATAGCATGTGAAACCGGAGGTGGAACTTCAACATCCATTTTTATCTCCGTTACTTGAGTGATCTCCTCATCTGAGTGCTCAACATATTCCAAGGATCTTAACCTCTCCATTTCATCTTCTTCATCCAGTCTTCTAGAAATTTCTTCTACATGACGTTGGAGATCTGAAATAATATCCTGGTGATTTTTGAAGATGTTATCATGCTCAACGAGCATCTTTTGGGTATCTGTAGCCATGTATTGGACCAACATCTTTTCTATCCTACCCATAGCAGCTACATCCTCATCAGAAAGGCTTTTAGAAAATTGATCCTAACACTGCTCCTGGTTTTGTTGAGGTTGCTGATACGAATTATCAAAATAATACTGAAAAGGTTCCTGTGAAAAATTTTGTACCGGCTGCACAGAAGGGTTAGTACGATTATATGGACATGCACGAGACATATGACAACCAACGCATCTATAACAAATAAAGCGAGAACCCTTGTATGGACAATTATAGTATAAATGAGGATCACCACACGTATCATAATTAAGGTTACTGTAGTATGGACATTTAGTGGTAAAGTGAGGTCCATTACAAATTTCACACATAATTACAGGAATCTAAACAAGCAAAAGACACGGACAATTAGACACCTACGACTCAAAGAAAAATAAATAAATAAATAAATAAATAAATAAATAAATAAACATGTAATTATCTAATTAACTAAAACCCTAAAAACTCAAAAGCAAAAACAAAATAGAACGTATATAGCAAGTAAGTCCAATCAAAGCTAGCAACGCAATCGCCAAAAGTCCCCGGCAACGGAGCCAAAAACTTGATGTGCTAAAAGTAGTTATAAAATAAATAACTAAAATTATACTAATATAGACACTAAGTAATACTCTAGACCTTTAAACTTAACTTAAACTACTAACCGGCAAGTGAACCGGTCGACTATAGTACATCTAACTAAGTCCGGATATCGAACCCACGAGACTCTTTTAATTACGTAAACTAGCTAAATTAGACTCAACTACAAGACGCGACTATTTATTAATAATATTTGAGGGGGATTAAACCTAATTAATTAAAACTCTAATATTAACTAATGATTACTTTAATTAAATTATTAATAAACTAATTAATATAATAATAAACCCTAAACCTAATTATTATAATAATAATAAAACATAATCATTACTTAAACTTAATTAATTAATTAAACTAAAACTAATTTAATTTATCTAATAAACAATTTAGAAAACTTGGATTAATTCAGATGATTAGATTAACTACCCAGCCCGGAATCCCCAAAGTTACGGTTATTAATTTAAATGGAAAAACGCAAATTATGAAACCGGGATCATAAGATAGACCCTTGACAGAAAACCCGAACAGGACCCTTGAACTTCAAGAAGACGCCTATGGTTTTCTAACAAGTTTTAAGACTCGCCAGTTTTATATTAAACTTCCTTACGGTTATTTAATTGCTTATGTCTAAGTATCTTCTATGACGAAAACCTACCTTACAGCGCGGAATTCAAAGATAGCAAAGCAGACTCAATTAACTTAATAGACTAAGCTGACAATCAAAACTAGACGGACTCCTTACGAAGAACTAAATCTAGCAATCCCGACAAGCAAAGATCTATCAACAACCTATCACCTTACAGCTTTCTAGGCTGGCAGTTCACTTTTATCTATTTACTTGATTTTATTGTTTCTATGATTTTAATGCATATTAATCACAAACTAGCCAAGAACACACAGTAAATGACCTAACAAAACCCTATCTATGAAACAATCAACAAGGGCAATGTGAAACAATAAATTCAAGTAAACAAAACCAAGCAATCATACACATTAATTAAATCAAACTCAACCTTTTACTTAGAACATAAAATCCATAACGAAACGAAAATCCAAATAAAATCAAACCGAACTAAGGTTCATCACGACCTATGTAGTTTATGGAATTTAGCCTAGCATCTTAAGGTCTAAATCAAACAAAACGAATAATAATGAAAACATGGTGGAATAATAAAGAACGAAAGATTAAAGGCGATAAAACCCGTATTCTTCGATCTTAAACGTCTAGCGCTTCACCGGATGTTCTCTTGCCTTCAAAATCACCACGAGACTCGTAAAATAGCTCCAAGAACTCTTCAAATCGACTTGTGGCTTTCAGGTTATGTCAGGTTTAAGTTAAAGGTGTTTAAATAGCGAAAACAAGGCCCGACAATAACCAAAAACGAATTAAAAACCCATCAGTAGTTCCTAGGCGCCGCGCTAAGGGCTTATTGCCTTTCCCCTAGGTGCGGCGCGACGTGCTTCTCTAAGGGGGCCGGTCGGTCTGACCGGTTCTCTGTTTCGGTTCTTCCTGACGCGTTTCGGATCTCCATTTCGGCTCGTTTTAGCTCGTTTTCCCCCTTTTTAATCACGATCAAATACCGGAACCTACGACACACAAAAACGTTAGTAGTAAACAAATCTTGACTAAAAACGAAACAAAACAATTAAAATATTAAATAAAATAAACAAGGGAAACATATATATTTAACATTATATCACTTTCGTACATTGTATCCCCTGAGGTCCATTTCTTACTGGTATTGAGACGCGCGCAAGGGAGGAACAATGTATGACTAACAGCGGATTTTGATCAAGTCAATAATGAATTTGTACGATGTACAGTAGTGATCAAGTTTAATGACTTTGGGTTTGGTCTAAATGATTTTGAAATATTCATGTTTATGAATACCCAGATAATTAAGCCGCATAAAGATTCACAGTGTTTGGAAACCGGATGCATCCCATAAATACAAGATTTAAGACCATAAACCATTGAAGCGTTAACCATAAACCAAATGCATTTTATTCTGAATTTTTGTTTATGGTGATCAGACAAACTTAAGGCTTGAGTATGACAGGCTATACATTTCTGCCATCATTACCGAAATTTTTGGAAGAGACTAACATTTCTTTCAATTTGGCAGCTCTTTATGTTTATATCACATACTTTACCTTAACAACTTGTTTAAGACCTATCAATGCACCAATGCAATTAATCACTCATTCTTTTAAAACTTATTTCTTTCTGGATATGGGACCAGATTATCAATATACTATCATTTTCTCTTTTTTCTTCGTCAACTTATTTTTTAGGAGCATTTAAATTCAGTCGCCCCAGTCACTTTCAGTTAATAGATAAATGGATATCATATAAATCTACAAGTAGATAGCATGACCAAACATGCAAACATGTTCCACAAACTTAAATAACCGACAACATTTTCAGCGAGAGAATTAAATAAATACACACAACAATCGCCCCAATTACTTTCCATTTTCAGGTAAATGGCTATCCAGAATATCTATAAATAGATATCAAGACCAAACATATACAAGTATATGTCCTTTCAATCTGAGTAACTGGCATAATTTTAAGCGAGAGAGTGCAAAAATATTTTTTACATTTTTGAAATATTTGAATATTTTTTATTTTTCTCTATACATACAGAAATCATAATATTTTTGACTTTTCAAATTTTTAATGTTTTTGAATTTTCTCTATATAAAGAGAAATTACAATATTTTTGTCTTTTTCATTTTCTCCCCCCCAAACCCAAAATCATAAAATAATTAACCCAAAATAAAGAAAACAAAGTAACCAAAGCAAAAATATAATTATCCGAGCTTAAGGATATCAGAAAGAGTTTTCAACCCGCTTAAACCAGGAAAAAAGTTAAAGCGCGTTTTGTCAAAAGCTTTGGTAAACAGGTCAACTTTCTGAAAATCAGTGTGCACCTTTTCAATATTAATTAATTTTTTTTAAAACAATCACGAATAAAATGATATCTAATTTCGACATGCTTTGTCTTAGAGTGGTGCACGGGGTTTTTGGTGATACTAATAGCAGCAGAGTTATCAATAAAAATTGGAGTAGTATGAAACTTTAAACTGTAATCCCGCAAGTGTTGCTAGATCCAAAGAACATGTGAACAGCAACTCGAGGCTGCCACATACTCTGCTTCTGCGGTTGAAGTGGAGACCGTTGTCTGCTTCTTACACTGCCAGGAAACAAGCCGACTTCCTACGAGTGAGCCATAAATAGCGAATGGGTCATAATTACATAAATGTCTTTTACATTAAAATAATAATAAATTACAAAGACTATTACAAAGACTCTAGATGACAAGACCATGCACTAACATAGTAGAATTGAAGGAACTCCCTACAAACCTTAAATATGTGTTTTCGGGATAAAATGAAACATTTCCCACCATTATGGCCTGAAACTAAGAAGAAGATCAAGAAAGGGCGTTGCTGGATGTTTTAAAAAAACATAAAGCGGCGATTGGGTCGACGATAGCCGAATTGAGTGGAATGAGTCCATCTATCATGATTCATAAAATTATCACAGACTCTGAGGTAAAACCCTCACATGATGCACAAAGACGTTTAAATCCTAATATGAGCGAAGTTGTGAAGAACGAGGTATTGAAATGGTTGGAAGCGGGAATTATTTTCCCATTTTCGGATAGCAGTTGGGTGAGTCCAACACAAATGGTTCTGGAGAAGGCGGGTATTCAGATATCCTGTAATGGAAAAGGTGAAGAGATTGCCACCCGACCGGTAACCCGATGGCGAATTTGTGTTATCGAAAGTTGAATGCCACAACTTCCAAATACCACTTTCTCTACCGTTCATTGATCAAATCACGGGGAATTTATCAAGTCAGAAATTTTATTGCTTTCTAGATGGTTATTCGGGGGTACAATTAAATTTCTATTCACCCCGATGACCAACATAAGACCACTTTCACGTGTCCATATAGCACTTTCGCATTTAGGCGAATGCCTTTTGGTTTGTGTAATGCCTCGACCACCATTCAAAGATATTTGATGAGTATCTTCTAAGATATGGTCAGTGATTCACTTGAAATTTTTATGGATAATTTTTCTATTTTTGGTTAATATTTTATATCATGTTTAAATGAATTAACAAAAGTATAAAAGATGCGTGGAAACGAATTTGGTCTGAAGTTGGGACAAGAGCCATTTTATGGTTCAAGAGGGAAAGGTTTTGGGGCATGTCATCTCACGTAGAGGGGATTGAGGTTGACCCGGCTAAGGTTAATGTTATATATAATTTTGTAAGGACCCGTACCCGGTAGCCCTACTTTAACGTCGGATTTACTCATAAACACAGTTCTACAAATCAGAGTTCATTAAAACTTTCGCGGAAACATTAGCTTCAATCATTCGTTACAAACATTTAATCTTTTCTTTAAAACCATAACATAAATCGTCATATTAAAACATCATTTCTTCCATCTTCAAATGCCAGCCGTTCGATCCATGCCATGTGCCCACCTCATGCTAGCTCATTAAACACATTTACATGCGTGCATACTAAAAGTCAGCTACGCTGAGTGAGTTCTAGTTAATCATACATCATACCATACATACTATTACATTCATATACATTGTAAGGCCCCGTTACCGGTGCTTCACTTTGGACGTTGGATTTACTCATTCACATAGTTCTAGTAATCAGAGTTTATAAAAACTTTTGCGGAATATAAAAACTTTCGTTTAAAACATACACATTAATCCATAACTTGTTTTAATAAACATATTGTCTTTAAAACATAAACTATTAAACGTCTTGGGTCTTCTAATGCCAGCCTCTTATTCGATGCCAAGTGTTCCCCTCAAGTGAGCTACCTCATCCTACTCACCTGCGTGCATACAAAAAGTCAGCTACGCTGAGTGAGTTCTAGTTAAACATACATCATACAATACATTCATCCTTACATACTTTCATTCATACTTTCATACTTCATTTATACTTTCATACTTACTTACATTCATATCTTACGTTATAAAGATCATTATGCCCTACATGCTTCGAGTATTATTAGGGCTCGGTACCCTCCTTCCTCGAGTATTATTAGGGCTCGGTACCCTCTTTCCTCGAAAATTAGTAGGGTTCGGTTCCCTAGTTCTCGAATATTAGTAGGGTTCGATTCCCTCTTCGTTACCATACATTAACCTTTCTTTATTTACTTTACGACATTCATAAACATATATATCATACTTAAATTACTCCTAACTTTTCAACTTATTAGCACGTGCAATATCCGAAGATCTTTCACGTACCGATAAGCCATCATTCCTAACTTTCACATAACCATATAAGGCATACACTTATCACTTAGGATAAGTGTATTAACAATCACGTCTAGTATGCACATAGCCCCGAAAACATAGCAAGAAAATGGGGCTAGAAACTCACCTGGATCCTGTTGCGTTCGCCGTTAATTGTAATCCCTCTCTTTAATTGAGCACGGCTAACTGTTAAATGTATATATTTGTTAATTAACTGTATAATTATTTAAGTTGGTGTCTTAGTTAACCAATGTACTTTCTAAGTTGGGCTTCTGTGTTTAACTTATACGAATGGGCTAGCTCATTATAAATGGGCTTAATTAGATCAAGCCCATCTGTTTTAAATGGTATCTGGGTCCAGTTGAGACCAGGCCCATCGCCCAGAACATAACAGATCAACCGAGAACTCTCGGAAGAGAACTCAGCAGAAAACCCATGACCGAAAACCCTTGGGACCGAGGTCCTTGCATGACCGAGAACCTTGCCTTGACTGAGAACCCTTGGTCACCGAGAATTCGGGTCACCGAGAACTCAGGTCACCGTGAATTCTCGTTGGCTGAGAACCCTCGTTGACCGAGATCCCATGTTGACTGACTGTTGACCGAGAACTCAGGTTTTTGACCGAGAACCCTCAGGTCAAATCTTTCTATCTTTTCTTCTTGTTTCTTGGTTCGGGTAACTGTTAACCGGTCCATATTATAACTTTTAACCACATTTTCTATTTTCCATAACTGTTATCCTCCTATTATAATTACCCCATCAAGATCGATCCTTTTTAAGGCATAAAGCCTAAACCTTTAACCATAGAACGTTCTTTACTAGATCAAGGGTTTATTTAAACGAGCCGTTCATAACCATGAGTTCGTTAAGTCCATTTTAATCTTCTAGTTTGCAACTTTACGATTTATCTAGACCCGATCTATCATCCTACCAATTTTCATGTAAATCCGTTCATGAAAAGTAAACCTTTTTAACAAAAACGTACCTTTGAGGTTTTTGTCTAAAATCACTCGGGAGACTCAAAACCATATCAAACGAACTCCAATTTGAGTGATTCAAGCGGCCACGGAACCGTCTTGCCCCGATATACAAACCCATCAGCTCACCTTCGCCGGAAATGGCCACTACAGTCGCCGGAATAGTGGAACAGTGGCCGGAAATCTTCATTTTGAGCTGCTATGGTTTTGCTGATAAAAACCATACTTCCCAACCTCTGATCTAAGATCTAATCAGTGGGGTTATTCATTTATATACCTTGAACACTCAGTTAAAATTTGAGACTGATCCGACGGCTAGATCTCCGGGAATCTTTGTATCTTTGTGGGTGGTTTTCTCAAAAACGGGAATTGAGTTAAGTGTGTGTTTTGATGGTGTAGGCTAAGGTGTAGAGATGTATGAAAATGGAAATGATTAGGGTTTAAGGGTATTTATATTCCTTTAAGCCCATGGACCTTAGGCCCATCTTTCCTTTTTGGTCCATAATTAATTACATCTAATTAGCCTACTTATCATTCCATCTTTATTATTTTACTATTTTTCTATTAACTCAAGAAACTTTTCCATCTTAAATAAATAATATATTAAATATTATTCTTAGTAAATTTTGGGATGTTACATACATACATAGCCGAAGATACATATTAATATCTTAACCTTGTATAAATATCCATAAGAGGAACGTCACATAATATCTATTAAAAGAACCATGGCTATTGCTTATGCTATATATTCCCATAGAAGGACACTCTGTATAAATTCTCCATAGAAGTACACTCTATATACTTCCATAGAAGGAACTTTCTATATATTTCCATAGAAGGAAGACTGTGCTTTCCATTAAAGGAACACTATGCTTTCCATTAAAGAAACACTATACTTTCCATTAAAAGAACACTATGCTTTCCATTAAAGAAACACTCTATATATTATCCGTAGAGGGAACCCTATGTACAAGTTATTATTTAATATCCATATAAGGAAATCATCACTATTCTTGGCAATACATGCAATATCCGAAGATCGTTCACGTATCGACAAGATATTAACATAACATACATACATCATTCATACATCATATATATCCATCATATCTTTAACTACCACCTGACGGTACATGAAATATCCGAAGATCGTTCACGCACCGTCAAGCAATCAATCGTAGCTATCACATATATCATACATGGCATACACTTACCATTTAAGGTAAGTGTATTAACTGTTACATCGAGTATGCACACAGGCCCGAAAAAATATCAAGGAAATGGGGCTAGAAACTCACCTGAACTCAGTTACTTATCCTGTTAATGATTACTCCTTTCTTTGGCTGTGCACGGCTAACTGTATAACAATTATGCGTATTGATTACTATCACTTCCCATAACGCGTTTCTAGTCTAATTATACACCGCAACGAACGGGGGTCCGGGGGCAGCGCCCCTGGTAGCGGGGTCTAGGGGCGACAGCCCCTAGCAGGGTCCAAGGGGCAGAGCCCCTAGCAGCGGGGTCTAGGGGCGGAAACACATTTTCCATTAGAATTTTGAATTATTTTCTAATTCGCTAACTCCTTCGCCCTAACGAATTAAGCCTAATTCGTTACTTTCATAATCTAGTTCGTTAACGGATTCATCATCTGATTCGTCCTCTGATTCGTTACCTTATTATAACGAATTGGGTAAGTAACGAATCACTTGATTCGTTATCTTTCCATAGCAAACTGGCGGGTAACGAATCACTTGATTCGTTATCTTAGCATCAACTAGTTCGTTATTTGAACATAGCGAAAGGGGTGAATAACGAATCACTTGATTCATTATCTGAACTTAACGAATGGTGAACTAATTCGTTATCTAATCCAGACTTTGACTCAGGGTCAAAGTCAAAATTGCCAAGAACAGCAAATAGTCAATAGACCCCGTAAATCTGCAATTAACCTTCGATACTCAACAAAACAACACAAATTTGGTACCATTAGATTCTTAATCTCAGCGCCAACAAACCCTAATCATCAAATCCGTATAACATTCACGTTTAGAGGGTGCAATTTACGCCTAAGCACCTACGGCTCATTTATTAATCGATTAACCCATCAATCGTTTATCGTTTTCAGTAAGGTTTGTTGTGCTAGGTTCGTTTTTATCATTAACATACAAATCTAAGGTTTCCCAAACAAAACCGAACCTTAATGGAAGATTTCTAGATATAAACGTACCTTAAACGAGGTGTTTTATTAACACAGTCAAGCCTTGATGTTGTCTTGGTTCGTCTCGACGTTCTAGCACCAAAAATCTCGGGTTTTCGCCTTCGGATCTTGATTCGGATTAGAGAATAGTGTTTGTGTGTGTTTATCAAGGTGTAGGCTATATGGTGTAGAGATAAAAATGGAAAGGATTAGGGTTTAAGGGGTTTTTATACTCCCTTAATCACATGGACCTAAGGCCCATATTTCCTTTTTGGTCCATCTTTAATTCTATTAACCAAGCCCGCTACCCCTTAAGCTTTATTATCATATCATTATCATTATCCCACTAACTCAAATAATTCACCCGACGCAGGTATTACATTAAATATTATTTTAGAATTTTTGGGATGTTACAAGTTTACCACATCCTACAAATATTATGGGGATCCGGTCATTTTTGGGACATGCCGGATTTTGCCAACGGTTTATAAAATTTTTTAATATCATCATAAAACCGTTCTGTAATTTTCTACTAAAAGATGTACCATTTGTTTTTAATGAAGATTGTTTAAATGCTTTTAATGTGCTTAAAAACAGATTGGTTGACGCCCCAATCTTGATGTCACCCAATTGGTCACTTTCATTTGAAATTATGTGTGACGCGAGTAACTATGCAGCCGGGGCTGTTTTGGGTCAACGGGGGGATAAGAAACCCATTTCCATTTACTACGCGAGCAAAGCCCTTCTGATGCTCAAGTAAATTACACAACTACGAAAAAGGAGTTGTATATGCATTAGATAAGTTCAGGTCTTACATTTGTGGGAGCAAGGTTGTTGTGTTTAGATCACAATGCGGTTAAGTACTTGATAGAGAAGAAGGATCTGAATCCCACCTGATTAGATGGATTTTGTTGCTTCTATAGTTTGATGTGGAGATTCGCGATAAGAAAGGAAGCGAGAATGTGTTCGAAGATCACTTATCTAGATTGACGGGTCAAGTGGAAGAATACACTCGGGCTATTAATGAGTCATTCATAGATGAACAGTTGTTTACTGTTTCTACCTTACAATGGTACGTTGATATTATTAATTTTCTTGTTGCAGGTTCCATTCCCGAATTTTGGCCAAGAAAGAGAAGCATCAATTTTTGTCTAAGGTGAAACGATATGTGTGGGAAGACCCGGATTCGTTTAAGGTCATTGCTGATCAGGTCTATCGGAGATCTATTCTAGATGAGGTGACTCGTAGTGTATTATCACACGCACACTCACTTGCATGTGGCGAACATTTTAGCGGGCAGAAAACGGGTCATAAAATTTTAGCTTGGGGTTTTTATTGGCCCAACTTATTTAAAGATGCGGCGGAATATGCTAAACACTGTGTGAGATGTCAACAATTAGGAAGCATTTCCAAGAGGAACGAGATGCCCATGCAACCAATCCTTGTTGTCGACATTTTTGATGTTTGGGGGATTGATTTTATGGGCCCGTTCCCAAATTCCTTTGGGAGTTATTATACTTTGGTGGTGGTTGATTATGTTTCGAAATGGTTGAAGCAATCGCCACCAAAACAAACGACCATGCCGTTGTTTGTAAACTTGTCAAAACAAATATTTTTTCTAGATTTGGTGTCCCCCGCTTCATAATAAGTGATGGGGGCTCACATTTTTAAAAGTTCAATTTTGACAAATTACTTAAATGGTATAGCGTATACCACCGAATTGCCACACCTTATCATCGTCAGATGAGTGGTTAGGTGTAGGTAACTAATAGGCAAATTAAAGATTTTTTACAAAAGATGGTAAGGCCCAATTGAAAATATTGGTCAACCAAACTAAATGATGCTTTATGGGCTTATCGAATTGCATTTAAAACACCCATCGGTACCCTATTGGTTGGTTTATGGGAAATGATGTCATTTACCTGTGGAACTTGCCCATCGTTTATTATGGGTTGTGAAAAATGTCAACTTAGACTATGAGTGTGCAGGCAAAGAAAGAAAATTGAACATATATGAGCTAGAGGAGCTGCGGGATGAAGCTTATGAATGTGCTTCGGCATAAAAGACAGGATGAAGCGAGTGCATGATGCCAAGATAAAGGGGAAGACGTTTGAAGAAGGACAGTGGGTATGGTTATACGACTCGAGAGCAAAACTTTTCCTCGGTAAGTTGAAGAGTAAGTGGATGGGACCGTATCAAGTTAAGCGTGTCGACTAGTTGGGAGAGGTCAAAATTGAAGACTTTGATAATCACCTACGACAGGTAGTGAATGGACATCAATTAAAACCTTATTTGGAAGACGCGGATTTAAACGAGAGCGTACATGAGTCGGTGGTGAGCTTTAAAGCAATCACGCCGACATATTTAACCGACTGTTAAGGACCAGGTAACGTCGAGCTATAAACTATAAACTCAACACTTATCGGGAAGCAACCCGGTCTCTCTTTCTTTAAAAAAAGAAAATAAATAAATTTAGAGTACATCAGCCGTAAGCTATGGTGTATTGACCGTATCCTATGGCCAGCTCATAAGTTACGGGGCTGAGTCTCTAACTTAAGGCAGTTTTGGAGCCCAAGACCACTGTAGGCTATAGTGGTTAACCCGTAGCCTATAGTCGGGTTTTCAGAAAAAAAAAATTAAAAAATAAAATATATAATATACACTTTCCAAAAATTAACAAACACACATCTTAACAACCTAATTTTAATATAATTATACCCCACCCTCTTCTTCTTCATCTTCTCTAATTCTAAACCCACCAAACCCTTTCTTCCTCATCCCTTAACTCCCTCAATTCGTCACCAAATTCTTTGATTCTAGGCTCTAATCTCAATAATTTTTTGAGAGGAATTCACTTGTGGTGCCAGTTTTCATCAATTCATTTCTCGATTTTTTTCGGATTCATGATGGAGAGTGACGAACCCTATGAACCAATTTTGGGGGTTTTTCAAAATTTTGTTGTTATTCTTGTAATTGAAGCTTATTGCAACTTATTTTATGATTAAAGGTATGTCCTTTATTAGTTTTTTTGAAGGTTAATTAGGTATGTGGATAAAGCTTCATTTTTTGCATTATGGGTTGTGAATGACGTTGTGGGTTGTTATGTAATTAATTGTTACATGATTGTATGCTAGACTTTATTAAGAGTTTGGAATATGGATAATGTTGGTGATAATGCGTTGGTTATGATGACTTGTTGAAATTTTAAGGAAGTTGTTGATGATAATTCAGATTTTTGTTTCTAAAATTAAGGTGTTGATAAGGTGTGGTCTTTATGTAGATAAATTAAAACCTTTGAAAGTTGAAGTTTGAAGTGGTGATATTAAGCATTGGTGTTGCAAGTCGTATATCCATAACCAACAGCAAGTGTGGGGAAGTTTCATGTTGGATTTTTTATTTCTAGATGTACTGAATTATTTGTATCGTTGTTTGTTTGTGATTGTGTAGGATGGGAAGTACTAACGACATGAGAAACAAACCCGCCAAGGAACAAAGGAAATTTTGCCTCCCCGTCGGTTGCAACACCCCTTTTGCCTAAACGAAGGTTGATTCTACGTGATGATGAGGATGAGGAGGAACCTATGCAAGACCAATATGACGATGGGGGAATGACACCTCCCCTTAAGACAATATGGGGATGAGGTCCTCTATCGGGTATGAATCCGCGTTGGCAAGCGGAGTTATATAATGATGAAATGGCTAAACTGAAAGAAAAGAGAGACGTGTTTATTTGTGTGAAACAGGTGACAAGAAGTCAGATGAAGTCGTTTGGTATTGTGAGTATGTTTAAGAATTTGGGTTGGGAGGCGGATTTGAAGTGCTATGATGGAGAGTGTAGGAAACTTTACATGGACACTATTCAGGAATGGGTTGCGTATTTGCAAGTTTATTGGGGAAATGCTCCACTAAAAACAATGAGATTGATTGGGAGATCAAATGACAAAAATGTGGTAACGTCAATGGAAACTTTGCGTCATATAGCCCCGTTCGACTCGAAACCATCGTTGGAGTACGTGTTTCCTTGAGAAGTTGATTTGTACAGGAGTGCAGATAAACATCCCACGTATGAGAGAATGAAACTTGAGCTATTGAAACCGGGGTTTGCTCATACGATGATCCGGAACAATTTGAAGATGCAGGTGAGATTATTTTTAAATTTGTTAATTGATAATGTAATGCCAAGGAGAGGTGATAGAACAAGTATTCAAAAATGGGAAATACCGGTACTATATACTTTGATGAAGGGAGAACCAAAGTTCTCTTACAAATATTTAGTCACGATGAAAATTTGGTAGGCGAGAGAAACGAAGGAAAAATTAATTATACCTCATTGCAGACTGATTACAACATTGTTGAAATCAAAAGGAGCTATTTGATCGGATACGCCCACGATTGAAAAGATTCACACCCAATTTGATAAAGAGCAATTGCATAAAGAGGGGTTGGCTTATCACGAAAAGGGGGAATATGTGATTATACAACACTTTAACACTGAAACACAATTAGGGCGTTGAAAAATAGTGATGGGGAGAATGTGATTGAGGAACCATATGAGTCTATTACTGGGGTTGGGTCATGCTGCACGAAGAAGTATAGTTGGAGGTGGGCAGGTTGGAAGTTCTTCGGGGCAGCCACACCAGGCTCTTGTTCAACACCCATATGAGATGGTTCATGATGATTCTGGGATGGTCGAGTGGCTTCATGCATCGAGGCCACCTTTTTATGGCGGCTGGAGTGGTGAATTCCAATATATGTTTGATCAGCATAACCGAAATACTGAATTGCCAAGGAGAGAAACCTTGAGGCTGTATAATAGGATGGAAATGTGGAATCAAACTCATGCTTATAATTGGCTGTAAGAAATTAATGATAGGTTCAGAGATGATCTCCAGAGTAGGGCACGTGAAGCATGGCATCGGGGTGAGCCCGTGGTGGAAAATCCACCAATGATTGATTACCCAAACCTAGGACAGTTTGACGGGAGTGTGCATTATCCACCGCCCCAAATTCATCATTCAAGGTGGGTGGATCCTCATGCGGATGCAACACGTGATGCTGGTGTGGGCAGTTCATCTAACGCTTTTAACTTCTCTGGTTTTATGGATACCATGAGATCTATCTTTAGTGACCCGGAACCACCGTATTATTGAACACTCGCTGATCAGGTCCATGTGTCTCTCCCTATCTTTTATATTTTTTGACGTTTTTTACTTTTGTTTATGGGAGGTTGGCTGGTGGTTTGAACTTTTGGGTTGTATGGCTGGTGTTTGTGTTTGTGTTTAAACCATGTGCGTTGTCTTTAGTGATGAATAACTTTCTTTGAACTTGGGATGGTTATTCATTTGGTTATTGGTTGTGCATCAGTATATACATCCCATGTTCCGCCTCTATTTTTGAGTATACAGGTTACATTGGGGACAATGTTAAGTTTATGTGTTGATGCGGGATAGAAAAGTTAAGTGTAAAAAATTGCGAAAACTTGTCCTGAATTTTTAATTTTGATATTTTTTTTGCAAAAACAATTGAAAATGATAGAAATATTGGGAATTGTATTTTAAAACTAATATATATATATATATATATATGAGATAATTAAAGATGGAAACACGCTTAACTTGGGATGTGTCGGTAGACCCAGCTGATAATGAAAGAAATCTGAAAATGTATTAATATACCTACAATTAAAATCATTAAGTCATGTGGGTTCCCCACTTAGGAAAGTGAAGAAACTACAATGTCTAAGTTAATGAATAAGCACCACTATAGGCTTAAAACCTTATAACTTTGAAGGTTTGCTCTCACTTAATGGGCACAAAAGTGTGGCGCTTTATGAATTCATCAAAATGAGTATTAAAAGCTACATAATTGAGAAAAATCCAATTATTTAATTTGTCACCCTCTGGGATAGTGACTTGGATATGACATCTATGGATGAGGGTCTAAAAATAACGGCATGATGAAGATCCCACAACCTATGTGTTTTCCCTCGAGTTAGCAGCTTGGCGGATAGGCCTCTGGGTGAAGATTGTTGGGCTAGGCTTGATGGTTTATACTTAATATCTTGGGCTTGGGTTTGATTATTATGTAATACAGATAACATGTGTTTTCGGTGGGCTTTTGGTTGGGCTTGGGCTGTAGTTACTATATATACATTGTAATTAGGTCATTATGGGTGTCGATTATTAACAGGGGTTGGTGTGTTTAAGTAGGTTACGAGGTTCTTCATTCTAATCATCTTGTAACCGTTTGCTAAGGGCTTAAGCACCCGATGTTAATATAACGTGTGTTTTGAAGTCCATCGTGTATTAGTTTGTGTTTGTTCATCGTTTATATTGAATCACCTTGTTAGTTTCCTCCTAACAACGAGTTCGTTGATATCACATTGAAAAATCCTTGTTTTTGGCACATACAATTGGTATCATAGCCTATAGACCTATTCTAGGCTCGGTGTTGGTGATATCAAGGATTCAAGATTGTGTTTTTGGTTGATATTCATTGGGTAATTTTCTGGGAATCAAGATCTCTGGTGTTCGTATGTTCTTCGTGTTCATTAGGGTTTGTTTGAGCTATTTTTTGGACATAAATGATTTAATTTCTGAATTTAATTCAAATCCCTGAATTCTCGGGATTTGATTTGTTTACCCAAACTGACCTGATCAACATTGGTTTTCGGCTAACACAGTTGTCGGGCAATAATCAGTGTTCTCGGCAATAAGTGATCGTTCTCGGGCAATAATCAAGGTTCTCGGCAATAAGTGATCGTTCTCGAGCAATAATCAGTGTTTTCGGCAATGTTGTAAAACTAGGATTACAAGGCCGAGTACTCTCTGAGTACTCTCTACAAGGAATGTCGCTGATGCGAGTTGATGTAAATCCGCCTAGTTACTAAGAATCGGACAAATGTGGTCAATCTCAGTCAGAACCACATCTTATCGGTGAACTTGGACCGATTTTGACTCAAAAAAATAAAACAAAATTCGTATTTCAATAATATTAACGAAAAATATCATTTTTTTAATTAATGGTTAGTAATTTTTAGAATATTTTATTATTTAAAAATGTATTCCTTTTATTTATATTAATATTCACCTATTTTGTTATAAATACTAGTAAACTTATTATATTTGACATATACATAATATTCAAAAATTAATTTTCTTTATATTTACCATGTCCGAGTACTCTCTGAGTACTCCCCGAGTACTCTGAGTACACCCAACTCCCCAGCCGGCCGCCTAGGGTCCGCCTAGTGACTTTTGCAACCTTGGTTTTCGGCAATATGTAATAGTTCTCGGGCAATATTCAGGGTTCACGGCTTAAATCAAGAGTCCTCGGGTTCAGATTGGTGTTTTCTACTCTAGTGTTTTCGGCTCTAGGGTTCCCGGGATCAATCTTGTGTTCTTGGCTCTTGGTTTCTCGGGTTTTCAGTTTGGTTTTGGGCCTAGATATATTGGGACATTATTGATTGAACTTACAATTTATATTGGCCCATATATATGTTATTTGAACTTTTGTTTGAGATGAACCAGTTAAGTAACACATCATCCAATGCTGTATTGCATCAAGAGTTGGATTCCATTATGGGAAGTGCTACTCGTGTACCCCATCTACTGTCTCATGAGGGGTTTGCTGAGTGGAAGTTCAGGTTCGAAAAATAAGTGAAGATGAAGGATGCAAAGATTTGGAGAAGCATTTTCAGAGGTCTTTAACCCATCACTTATTAGAGAGAAAATGGTGGTGAAATAGCCGTAAAACCCGTCGAACTATACTGCGACGTGAATTTTGAAAAGATTGAGGAAGATAAGAAGGCTCTTGCCAATCTAACAATGGCACTTTCATCTGAAATCACTCAGGGATTCAAAGAGCTACAGTCTGCAAAAGCGTTATGGGAAGCCCTTATTGACGTTTATGTGGGAAATGAGGATATGAGAAGCAATTGACAGGATCTGTTGTGACAAAAGTTTAACACGTTCAATCACGTTCCGGGAGAGTCTTTGGAGACACGGCTTCAAAGATTTGTTGCTTTGGTCATTGAAATGCGAACCGCAAACATTAATTCGACACTTATTGAGACAAATAACAAGTTGGTCAACTCTCTGCCACAGAGCTGGGACATGAATGTTGCAGTAATCAAAAAGATAAAGGACCTAGCAGATTAACTTTGTCAGAGGGGAAATCATTAAGTCTCGTGACATGGATGACAAGCAGCGTGCCATTAATCATGCTAACTGCTATAATGCGGTTGGATATAGTTTTGCTTCTAATAAATCTCTCATATCACAAGAAATTTTTTCTATGTTTTCAAAGTTAATATGCTTAGCCACAGCAAGCTCATAACAACTTCTCAATGTTTAGATCTTCTCAAGGTCAATTTACTTAGCCTCAATCGACTGTTGGGTCTTATAGTCAGTCTCCCACTCAAGTTCCTGCTATTCCAAAGGAGACTCAAGAAAACATTGCCTTAATGGCAGGTTTCATAAACTGCTACAATGCTTTTCTTGCTGGAGATTTGGTTCATCTAGTCGTAGTTGTTGAATTGGATCAAATCCATCCTGATGATGTGGAGGAAATGGATATTTCTTTGCAAATAGCCATGGCTGTGTTTAGAGCAAAGAAGTTTACCAAGAGAACAGGAAGAAACACCTGGAATTTGCTAGCTGACAAGAAGGTGGGATTCAATAAATACACTCAGAGGCATGGTGCTAGAAGAGAAAATGCAGCTGGTACTAGAGAGACTGAGAGAGGATTGGTGGCTCAGCAATTTTATTGGAATGATCAGATGGAAGCACTCAACATAAACAATCAGACTGCGAACCTTGCTCAGATTGATGTCGTGGAAGAAGAGAATGATGTAGAGGAGCTAGTAAAGGATCTCTTGTTTTCTTTCATGGCCTCTACTTCTCCTATTCATCTGAGGTAAGTTCGGAATTATGTTCTCAATCTTGCAATAATAAGGTAGAATTGTATAGATTTCACAATAGTAATATGATTAGAGAAATGGAGGACATAAAATATGAAAATCTCACCTTTAAGAAACTTGAAAAATCATTAAAAGATAAACTACAAGCACAACAAAAGGATTTCTATAAACTTCAAAAGGATTTTAGGATAAAATATTGTCTTTACTTAGATGCAAAGCAGCAAATTGCCGAGCTAACTGCCGAGTTAGACACTTCTAAGTTGGAGATTTCAAAATTAACTAATAAATTTGAAAACGTGGAATTCAAAATTTATGAAATTCGATGTCTTTAGTGCTGTTGTTGAATCTATGATTGAGAAATAGTTAAAATGGAAAGAGAACAAGGGTAAGGGTACTGGGTACAGCGTGGTTCCTCCTCTATATAATGACAATCACATTGGTCTTCCTCTAACTAAAAAAGAGGAAGCAAGAGAACCATTCATGAGGTACGGCAAGTCGACTGAAAATGGATAAATTGGTCATGGTTTAGTCAAACCTACTGAACCAACCTTGAGAGTGAATGATACTAATGTGTTTACTTCACGTGCAGATGAAGTAATTATAGAGGATTGGACTAATGAGGATGAATATCAATTTGTTTTAACTAATAAAGACTTTAATTCTACTGTTTATTTAAATTTGACTACTTTTGATTCTGTTGCTACTGATATTTGTGTGGGCTCTGTTTATAAGAGCAAAGAAAATTGTGTGGTTGATCTTTTTAAGACATTTAAAACTTGTTTAGTTTCAAATAAAACTGATAAAAATAAAATTTTGCATAAACAATTGTCACCTAGATTTGTTAAAGAAGGAAGTTCATGTGTGCATAATTGTAATAAATCAAATGTTCAGGTCAAATCAAGGCAAACTAGCACACACTAAAAGTCAAACCATGGGTTGGCCACGGTGATTTTATATTAAAAGACAAACATGTTTTAATTGTGGCACTCCTGGTCACATTGCTAGAAATTGTCCGCGCCGTTCTTATGTCCCATACTATGGACATAATCAGAGGAATATGCCTCAAATAACTTTAATAAATTTAATTCTAGTAAATCAAGGTACTACAAGGCAAGCCCCTCTGATGGTGATTGGAAACGAAACAAGGCTAACGGGTTGAAATCCCATCGGACTAAGCCTGTCATGTTTTGAAAGGGTGATGGAAAATCGATTTTGGTCCCGAGATCAAATCCGGCCTCTAGATCGAAATCAATCTGGAAACCAAAATCCAATGTGACTTCCATCCGCAAACCATAGACAAAGTTAACCGTTTGCATTAGTCACAAAATTTTAAAACCCAGCTATAAATGGTTGCCTAAATCTTCGGTGTCCAAATCACCAAAAGCTTCCTGTTCGATCTTAGATAACGAGGAAGACATGTAATGGTAACCCGTAACATGCCTAGATGAATCAGGTCTATCCATTACTACAATGGATTGGGTACCAAGTACTAATTAAACTCACACATCGTGCAGGAACATCTATGAAGGAATATCATCAGACCTTAGTATATTGATAGAGGCTGTTCCAGGCACATTATAGGAGACATCTCTCAACTGTACAACATTCAAAAATTTAATGGAGGGTATGTTTCCTTTGCGGGAGGAGAAAAAGAGTAAAACTGCGAAATTCATAAAGCGCTTTGTGGTGCTAATGGAGAATCAACTTAATTTGAAGCAAAAAGGAATTCGATGTGGCAATGGCACAGAGTTTAAAAACTCAACGCCTAAATCATTTTTGTGCTGGAAAAGGAGTGCTCAGACAATACAGATCAGCTCGTACACCGCAAAAAAATGGTGTAGATGAGTGAAGGAACATAAACTTAATTGAGGCCGCAAGGACCATGTTGTGCGACTAGTAGCTACCTCTGTTCTTAGGGGCTGAAGCAGTCAATACATTGTGCTATGTTCAAAACCGGGTGCTGAAAAACAAAACACATACGAAGACACGGATTGTCTGTGGTCACAAGCCCACTATAGCAAAATTTCGTGCTTTTGGATGCCCATGCACTCTGGTGAATCTCAAATCAACTCCAAAATTTGGAGAAATGGCTGATGATTGATATTTCATCTGTTATGTTGGTCGAACAGCCTACAAACTTTATAACAAGGCAACGAAGCAGATTGTGGAATCTTATGATGTGTGTTGGCTAGAGGAGAATGAAACCGATGCTCGTGTCAGTCCTGACTGGTTATTCGATTATAATGAATTGTTTAAGCCGTTTAATGTGTTTCCAGTTCTAGATGCATGAAACTCAGGTGCAGGGATTTCGGATGCTGTTGATGAAGAAAAAGACATCTCTGTTGGTTTGATACTGCTCTGGTGCTGTCTCTGGTGCTAGGTATAGATCCGTCAGAGTTGTCTGATACTGCTCAGACTTCGTCCTTAAGTCCACAAGAACATGTTACTGAGATTGATACTTCACTAAAGTCTTCTGAAGAATGTGAATTTCATACAGCTGAGACACCTACTGCTGATGTTTTATCTGCAGAGGGGGAGAGTACCATTCGTCAAATATTTGGTAGTGCTCTACTTTCAAATGCCATACCAAATGAATACATGTCTAGTACCTCGTACTTACATAGTACCTCGGTATATGGATGGAGGAACCCGCTCTCTGAAACCCTTGGATACCCAACAAATTTATCGACAACTAGTTTTGTTCCCGATCATTCTGTTCCAACAAAGATCCAACGGGATCATCCAATCGAGTATGTTATAGGTCCCCTTGAAGCAGGCGTCTCAACCAGAAGTTAGACATGACACATCAACTGTTGTATGTATTCCTGTTTTATCTCTCAGATTGAACCGAAGTCTATTGAAATGGCATTGAAGAACTAAGCTGGGTGGAAGCCATGCATTAAGAGTTAAATCAGTTTGAGAAACTCAGGTTTTGGAAACTGGTTGAGTTACCGTCGAGAAAAAGGCATTAGATACGAGATGGGTTTTCCATAACAAGTAAGATGACATTGGGTTTATTGTTTGAAATAAGGCGCGACTAGTGGTTCGTGGTTTTCGTCAGGTTAAGGGTTTATATTACACATAAATGTATGCTCCAGTGGCTCGATATAAGGCCATTCAAGTTTTCTTGGCATAAGCTTCCTACATGGGTTTCACTGTTTATCAGATGGATATCAAGACGATATTTTTGTATGGAGAGGTAAAGGAGGAGATATACGTGGATCAGCCACCGAGACTTACTGATTCGAAGCATCCTACTCATGTCTTCAAGTTGAACAAAGCTTTTATGATCTTCATCAAACTCCTCAGGCATGGTATGCCAATTTGACGGCTCATCTACTGAAGCATGGGTATAAGTGAGGAACCATCGATCAGACATTGTTTCTCAAAACTATTGAGAAAGATCTGATCTTTGTTCAAATTTATGTAGACGCCATCATCTTTATTCCACTAGCAATGCTCTATGTTCTGAGTTTGAGGAGATAATGAAGAAAAGGTTTGAGATGAGTTCATTAGGTGAGATGACGACATTTCTGGGGCTATAGGTTTGTCAGAGTTCGACAGGAATTTTGTTACACCAAGGGTAATTTGTCGAGGACATTTTGGCGAAGTTCGATTTCCAAGATTCTAAGTGTGTGGTGAATCCTATGGTTGAAAGAACTCTTTCTTTCATCTGATCCTGAAGAGAAATCCTTAGATCAAACTTACTATCGATCAATGATCGGATCCCTGATGTATCTCACTGCGAGTCATTCCGACATCATGTTCAGTCTGTCAATGCGCGCGTTTCTAGGCTAATCCGAAATTTTCTCGCTTAACTTCTATTAAACGTATTTTTAGATATCTGAAAGGGCAACCGAAGCTAGGTCTTTGGTATCCCAAAAACTCATATTTTGATTTATATGCTTTTGTTGATAGCAATAATGGAGTTTATGATATTGATAAGAAATACACGTCTGCTTAATGTCAATTCTTGGGTGATCGACTCATTTCATGGCAATGCAAGAAACAATAAACAGTGTCCACATCCACTACTGAGGCTGAGTACGTTGCTGCTTTTGCCTGCTGCTCACATGTTATCTATATGCAACATCAATTGCTGGATTACGGTTTAGAATTTCTTGACACTCCTACCTTTTGTGATAATGATGCTGCTATTGCTATTGTTAAAAATCCGGTTCAGCATTCTAAAACCAAGCATATTGAATTAATTTCATTTGTGACTGTTACGACCGGAAAATGATTCATCTTGAACAAATTCACACTGATAATAATGTGGCGGACTTATTTACAAAACCGGTCGAAACAACCAGATTTAATGTGCTTGTAGGGTTCCTTGACAATTGAGTCTTTTTGGGTTTAATTTGTACATAATGTTTTTCATTTTCGTTAAAATTTTTTCACAAATTTATGGGGAGAAAATTCAAAAATACCAAAAGAGTGTGAGTTTGTTATAAAACTCAAAAATACAAAAAAGTGTGTGTGTGTGTTATAAAAATTAAAAATTCAAAAAGAGTGTGCGTTTGTAATTTATTAAAAACTTTGGCTTTTGGTTCTTTTTTCTAATTGAGAAGTGATATTATTATTCGGTAATAGGCTTTATAGAAGCTCAAAATGTTTTTTTTAAATGAAAATTTGATCCAACCTTTGGAAAATGATAGATAAATTGATTTTTTGTGCATAACGTGTGAAGTTATTAGGCTAAAAAGGCTTTTGAACAGTCATTAATATGTATGGTAGCTTTCCATGGTGCGTAAATATCTGAAATGATATAAACTAAATATGCTAAACATATTGTGGAAAGTTATTTTTAATATTTATGCATGTCTCTAAATACATCTCTCCGAATGATAAGCATAAAATCAATTACCCAGTCATACACAAGCCCGTTAGTGTCTTGATCAGCAAAAATATTTTGTTCCTAAATTGTTGATAAAAATTGTGATATTAGTATATAATATTGAAATTAAATTTGTTTTAACGCTTAAAGGGTCAAACTAGAACTACAAGGGTGGGGCATTCAAGTATATCCTAAACACTCTGAATGAAATGCTTGTAAGTCCGGACGGCATGTAAGTCCAATGTTCAACCTTAAAGTTTGAAATTTTTTGTTGGTATAGTCAAAGTCAAAAACATTTTGATCAAGAACTAGGGGGTTGAAGTCAAATTGTGGTGATCTGGAGAAAGCCAAATACGCTTTGAGAAGAGATAAGAGGCATAATAGGTCCAAAAGTGATGTCCATTTAAGGTTTATGCCTAATTGAACCTAATGCATATCACTGATGCAATGAAAATCATGTTAAGTATTTAAATACCTACTATCAATATGTTCTCTATGTCATAATAATGCTGAAAATGAATTATTGTGAAAGCATCTTAGTCAATATGATTCCATGTTAGAATATTTTCATAAAAGTTTGCTCATATGACAAAACTGAAATTTGATCCTGCGATATGTTAGAACTACTAAAAGCCGAGTGGTAATACTAATTTTCATTTTGGTTTTATGTTTATGTTTATTTTTAATTTTTAATTTTTAATTTTTATTTTATTTTACGTCTTTGATTTTACCTCATGTTTACTCTTGTCGAAACAAATTCGATAAGGAATCATTTTTATCAAATGTGGATCGGGCTTGGTTTTTATTTTGTGTTCTCGGCACATAGGGCTTTGTGTGCTTAAGTGTGTTTTTGACTCATAAGGCCTAGTCCAGATGAAAAAGAGGATCCATTTGTTCTCACCCCAAGTTAAAAATTTTGAAGTTCAAAAGGCACTTGAAATAATTTGTGGTTATTATTATAAAAAAATAAAAATAAAAACTCAATCGGCAATTGTACTCTCTCTTGATCTCAAAAAAATTATACGTGTCTTCATAATTATCATCTTTGATCAACTGATTTGTTTTCATTAATCATAAAAGGTAAATGAACATTAATTGAGATCTGTTATCGGGCCACTGTTGATCATCTCCAAACACAAATGCTTATTTTGGTTTAATTAGAATGATTTGATTGTGTGAATGTGATTGTGATACTTAATTGTGAAATATGACTTGGATGTATAATTGTGATATGTTATGGTCATATTATGAGTTTTAAGGAGTTGTGGGTTCTTTTTTAACGGTGGAATTGATGTGTTTGGGAATACGTCATGAATTTCGAGACGGATTTCAAAGAGTTTCTTTGCTCGAGATCATTGGAGATCTCGAGGCCTCTTGGTTCTCGGGTGTGATTGACCGAAAACTCATGGTCAACCAGGGAACCCCAGAGATTGACCGAGATCTCAAGGGTTCTCGGTCAAGTTTGACCGAGAACTCATGTAGTTAACCGAGAACACTTGGTTCTCAGCTGTCAAGCCTTATTTTTCAACAGAAAACACATCTTATTGATCGAAAACTCATATCATTGACCGAAAACACCTTGTTTTGGACAGAGAACGAATTCAACGGATTAAGTTATTGGTTATTTGGACTAAATTTCTAAAAAAAGGGTTTATAGTTTCGATATTTCTAGTTTTAGTCCTTATAATACAATTATATCAATCTTAAAAGAAATCAAATATAAAGGGTGACTGATTATGAACATAAGTTAATGAGTATCTAACTTCACTCGTTTGTTGCAGTCATAACTAATCAACCACCTCTCAAGTATGCTGATACACACACTATTGTTGAATGTCAGTTTAATCCTCCTTCAGCTTACAAGGAATTCAAGTCTATGAACTTTGGACTGAAAAAATGCAGGATTTCTCATGTATTACGAGAAAATCCTGTAATTTGCAAGAAGATGGTGACAGATTTCTGTAACCATGCCTCAATCAATCAACGAGGTATCGGGGGATTAGTTAAATTGATTCAACTATTCAAAATAGACCGGTGATTATCTCTGAGGCCATTATATGTGAAGTGTTGTTGTTTGGTGATCAACCTGATTACCCTACAGAATATTCAACTAAGGCTATGGTAGAGATTATGTAGCGTATGGGCTATGAAAGGGTTTATCCTCCAGCTATCAAGAAGTTATTTCATCCAAACTGAATGTTTCTGATTCACACATTCTTTACGTGTGTCTAGGGAAGAAATGGGGGCTCCGACGAGATCATTCACAATTAGATGTCGGCTTTTGTTTCTTTGATCATGAACAGGAATTACAATTACTCAAACTTCGTGTTCAACGAAATGTCATGTGGAGCCGAAATTCAACTCGAAACCAAACTCGATGGTATTTTGCACTTTCTCAATCATTTGTGGGTTCCTAATCGCGACGACCTTCGTACTTGTATACTCGACGAAGCTCACAATTCGCGGTATTCCATTCATCCTGGTGTGGATAAGATGTATTTCGATCTTCGTGCTACCTTTTGGTGGCCGTGTATGAAAAGGAGGTAGCGTTGTTTGTATCTAAATGTCTTACTTGCTCAAAATTCATAGCCTAACAACAAAGACCTTTTGGTCTACTCGAGCAACCACCGATTCCCGTTTGGAAATGGGAAGACATTGCTGGGACTTTATCACTAAACTACCCAACACCCAAAAAGGCAAAGATAGTATTTGGGTGATCATCGATCTTTTAACCAAATCTGCTCATTTCATTCCCATCCGCGAGAAGTATTCTGTCGAGCAGCTTGCTCAAATCTATGTTCGGGAAATTGCGTGCCGACACGGTTTACCATTGACTATCATTTCTGATCGCGATGCTCGTTTTAGCTCTCATTTTTGGCGTTCACTTCAAGAAGCTCTGGGAACACGTCTCAATCTTGGCAACGCTTATCATCCTCAAATGGACGGGCAATCCGAACGTACAATCCAAACACTCGAGGATATGCTACGAGCATGTGTTCTTGATTTTGGTGGGAATTGGGATTCTCACATTCCGTTCATTGAGTTTTCATATAACAATAGCTATCATTCTAGTATTGATATGGCTCCTTTTCAAGCTATTTACGGTCGTAAATGTCGTTCCCCGATTAGTTGGAAAAAAATTGGTGAAGCTCAAATCACGGGACCCGATATGGTCCAAGAAGCCACCGACATTATCGATCAAATCCGTAAGATCCTCCTAGACGCTAGAAGTCATCAAAAGAGTTACGCCGACAAACGGCGAAAACCGATCGAATTTAATGTTGACGATCTTGTCCTAAAAGTATCTCCTTGGAAGTTGGGAAATACCAGTCACCACCCTATCGTGATACGCGATGGGGGAGATCCTTGCATCATCGCGTGGCATGACCATGTGCAGCTGTAGACCCGTTTTTTTGTTGTTTTGTGTTTTGTTTTGATCCATTTTGCATGAAAACTCTTGTAAATTACACCCATATTTGACCACCAATATTACCTTATATATACACCACCATTTCCCATCATTTTCCCCTGCTACATCTCTCAATTTTCTCTCAAACTTCATAGATTCAAGGTTGTTTATTTATATGTTCTTGAAGGTGTTGATTCAAAGATTTGACCTAAGAGAAGTATAAGGAAGATTGGAATCTTCATAACCTCCTTAGAAATCTCTAACTATGGAATCCGAGCACACTTGGATTCCCGGGCAAGGTTTTCTTACCCTAGCAAGGTATTTGTCCATCGGGCAAGGTTATCTTCTAGAATTCTTCTTAGTGAATATCCGAGCAGGGTTCACTATGTCTACCAAGATTGTTCTTCATAGCCAAGCAAGGTTTGCCTCTGAGTAAGCTCTTGGCTAACCAAGCTCATGAAGCCAAGTGATTGGAAGATCGGGCAAGATACTCATTAATAAAATAGTGGTCCAAGCAGGTTGATGTGAGCAATGAAATATCTCAAGTAATATCAGGCAGGGTTCAACTCAAGCAGACTATAGTGTTACCAAGCACACTTTTCTATGCTAATAAGCTATTCCCTAGCAAGGAGTTGAATGGATCATTGAAGAACAAGGTTGCTCGTAAGTTCATGTCGGGCAAAGTTTGATATGATCAAGAAGATTGAAGTCTGCTAGGTGAGTATTTTCTTAGGAAAATACTCTAAGTAAAGTCTACTCGGAGAAATGTTCCCGAGCACACTTCAAGGTTACCAGGTCTATTCGTAGAAGACAAAAGGCACAAAGTATACTCGGTGAAGATAACTTACGCAAAGTCTACCTGGAAGACCTGTTTTTACACTTACTATAGTTTTGATTATGTAATTTGAATATGTATTATTTATTTAGGGTTTATAGAAGGAATGACAGATGTCAGGAGGTGTCAGGCCTATAAAAAAAATATTTTAGGGCACGCCTCCTAACGGATCAGCCACTTATTTCTGAGCGAATATTTGTGAGTGTGACCGCCGTCATAGGAACGTACGGATATAACTTTCCAACCAAGAAACCCTATTGTGAGATGGAAACCGAACCAAACCGAACTAAACCGATTGTGAGATGGAAACTGAACCAAACCGAACTAAACCAATTTTCACTCGCTTAAGATACACAAGTGTGTTTTTAGCTATCAAGACTTGTATATTTCTTTAAAAATAGTTTACAAACTGATTTTAATTATTTTCTCAAGTACATGTGTTGGATCCCGAATTACCAACAAATAACGATAACAGATCTCAGATCTGTGAATATCCGATTAGGACTAGATCTAGCTCATAACTAACATCGATTCAGCGTTATGTATGTGTATATTTTATCAATATATTAGATGAATAATGTTAAAGTGAAGCTTGAGAGAGAGCAATTGGTTAACACTCAAAAACTCTTTTCAAAACTTACATTAAAAGTGAACAGTAGTTCACTATATATAGAAGGTGATCTGGTTCACTAACATCCCCTAGCAAACCAGCTTGCCCTTCGTTACATAAATTAACATAGCGAAACACCCCCTGATTCGTTAACATCCCCTAACGAATCAGGAGGGAATACATTACTTGGCTAGTTCGCTAACATCCCCTAGCGAACTAGCCTTTAACTTAGCGAACTAGATAATAATAAACATTAATTATTACATTAATTAATAAACAATAACGTTAACGATAAATACAAAGACTCTAGACACAAAACCGTGCACTAACAGACACCCCCTCGTCTTGAGCTCTTTGTCTTTAACTTATTTGAAGCGCTTGGACTGCCAGTCTCTGCAACTATGAATTCCATGTTCATGACACACACGAACGACTCATTGGAATTACATAGCCAGGTACTAATCTTCTTGGCGCTCGAACAAGATCTGCTTCCTGTGTAGCACGTCGTTGTTGGTCTCTGATAAATTAACCAACCACATCGGGTCGATTATTTTGATGAGCTCGGTCTGCAGTCCTCGACCACGAACAATAACGGCCTCGCCAGTACGATTGTTATAGTACCAACGGTTGAAAGACAGATAAATATCTTGAGGCATTATCTTCACAGGAACCTTTTTCATCGTCTTTGGCGGCTTCACTTTCAAGACAAGTTTCTTCCAGCCGGTCCTTGGATAAATCTTGTCAATGCGCTTACGTTTTGGGACCTGGGGCTTGAAGAATTTGAAGCCATGATTGACCTCGAACAGTAAGTGTTGGTGCAACCACTCAGCTGTTCGGTAACCCCCACGATTGATAAATGGACGTCTCGCGAGGGTACGAACATCCCACCGCGGCAATGTAAGAACATCCATTATCTTCTCGTAATACTGGACACCCTTTTCTCACTTGACTATACATACTTTAAGGTCAGAATCATAGAGCCAGGAGACAATATCACCATGTACCTTTGAAATGGTCTTGAAGGTAGTCACCTGATTAGCCTTAACCCAAGCAGCAGTATCTTTTCTTTCTTGATCTACATAACGATAAGCACTGATAATTTTACCCACTTTATGACGTTTGAACCATCTTTCTACATCCTCATCAGTCACTTCTTTGAGTGAGGGTACTGTTCGCTGCACAACCTTTTCCAATTCATCCTCAGTCTCTTTAAACACCTTTTCTTGAAATACCGGAGCACCTTGATCAACGTTCGTGTGTTGATACAAGTCCGGGTACTCATCAGTAGTCACATCCTCCATCTCAATGTTCTCATTCTCATAAATAAAATCCGTATTCATAAACAACGGATCAACTTCCAAATCCTCCTCAGTTATCACTTCGACATCGGGCTCAGTCTCTAAAGCAGTCAACTGATCGTCATTCAGCCCAAGCAAAATCGAAATCTGCGCCCGTGTCAAGGATCTAACCACAAACTCACCAACCTCTATCTCATCTCTGTTTACCACACTACGAACCACCCCTGATCCATCAACAAATATCACTGTGTTAGCTGCAATCATTTCAATTGGCTTGGCAGCTGTTGGATCTTGATAAATAATTATCTGCTTGCTCGAATCATCACCGCCACTAACACCATCACCAGAGGATGAACCATGCGATTGTTTAGGCTCACCTCCTGCATCAGATTCGTCAGGATCATCATCGTCATTCTTGAGTTTCTTGAGGGCATCTTCTTTACAAGTTAATTGTAAAATCAACTCTTCTTGTTCCTTTAATTTCACCCCCTGAGACTCAACAATCGTAAGCAACGACTTAGTCTCCTTCTGACAGAAAGAAATATAACTCATCATTCGTCTTTGATTCTCCATGAGTCGTTCTTGAGTTTGACGGCCAGCTGCCATTTGATTTTCATAAAGATGTAGCAAATTTAGCAGCATTTCAGTTTGACGACCTGGTGGCAAGTTGTATACAGACGGGTGAACAGGTTGAACAGGTCCTTGAGGCCGAGTAATTCTCATGAATGAGACATCACTAGGTGGAGGTGGAGGAAGAGTAGTTGTTGGCGGAGGGGGAGGTCTCATTAATGTAGTAGGAGATACTGCAGACAATGTAGCAGGAGGTCTCGGTATCTCGGTTAACGCCATTTGAGGAATAAGACCAAGCCTCTCGTGTGACACCAACATCGTCGTCAAAGTAAGCATCGGAGTGCTAGTAGTTAGCGGCACCACCGAGCTTTGAGGCGTTGTATGACGTGGTGGTGGGGTTCCAATGATTACCCCAGCTCCAGCAGACACACGAGGCTTCTTTGATGGTTCGCCAGTTGCTACAGCTTTACCCTTTCTTTTTCTTTCCAACTGAGCTTTCATGGTGGCAGCTAGAGCAACATCGACTGCATATTGTTGTTCTTTAAGAGCTCGTTCACCAGCTCCACCATCACCATCATTCCCATCATCATCTCCACCATCACCGTTCCCACCTTCTCCCCTTCACGCTCGGAATCCGAATCATCGTGGATCCAGTGCTCATTAGGAGGACATACATAATCCGGATTGATTATATGACCAATCATCCGTTTGTCCTGTGGCTTTTCCTTTCTATAAATTAACATACGATGCACCGTTTCAGCTTTCATATGTTCCATGTCAAGAACATTGTTCACCAACGTTCGATCAATCACCAAATTAGGGAATCAAATCCTGAATGATTAGATGTAAAAAAACGAGGGTACATCAAGAATTTCTTGGACTGAAGAGTTTGCTGAACCTGTTCTTTCAGATGATCAAAGATGAGTTCTGAGTAGTTGAAGGGCTTGTTCAGGATTAGGGCAACAAACGCCGACTGCAAACTTAGTCTACACTTATCAAAACCATCGCGACGTCCACTCATACAATGTAGTAAAACGTGTAGCAGATACTTGTATGGTGGACACAACCCGTTCTTTTTCAGCATAGATTTACGAATATCACCACCATAGTTCAAGCGTGTGAATAAACCTCTAACCAATGTCTTGTCAAATTCACTAGGGTTATCATCAGTATCGTCAAATTGAAGTACCCGACGAATGACCTCAACATCAATCGTAATTGGAATCTGATTGATTGTAGCTCGAACCAATTTATCTGTCTCAACATATTCCGCCGTGTTCCAAAATTGCCTGATTATACTAAGATACACTTTAGGTTTAGCAGTGATTGCATAGTGTATCTTTTAACGTCGTAAGAAAGTCAACATAGCTCCAAACGTTTCCAAATCAGTCACATCTTGATCAACATAGGCACAAATGTCGTGCTTTTTATAAGATCACTTCAGCTTGTTGATCTTGTTGAACCCGTGGAGGTTGTTCTGGTGGTGGTTGATTTTATTGTTCTTGATCAGCCATGTTTTACTGTATAAATAAAATCGATTATGAGAAGGGATATCAAAATATATAATTAAAAGATATGTGTAATTAATCTATTTACGCGTATTAGACGATTTAAATCCTTTAATTAAATTAAATGAATATTGAAATTAATTTAATAAATGTCATTCGTTGGGAATCACACTGATTCGTTTCAATAAAATAACGAATTAGACGTTTCGCTATCAAGTAAATACTTTAACGAACTGAACATAGCGAATTACTAATTAATTTTGACGAACTAAGCTCTAGTTCGTTATATTTTAAGCGAATCCAAATCTGATTCGTGTAACATCTTATTCGCTTAGCTAGTTCGTGTAAGATCTTTAACGAATTGGACATGAAACAGTCTCAATTCCCTAAGATTAACGAATGGTCAAGATAATTAAGACTTTCTCTTTGACTCGCATAAAGTCAAGGTCAAAATTAGGATGAACATAGATAGTCAACAATATGAACCCAGGACGATTAGGCCATAACTATCGTCGAATCATCATAAAAATGTGCTCATTGTACTCGGAATCACTCTAATACACTAAGATTGATGAGATTGAGACTCAACATCTTGAAATATCAAGGTTAGACGAACCCACTGTAACTACCGATAACAAGTAATCATAATTAACCCAGCAAACAACAATCAAATGATGATTGAAATCCACCAAAGGTATCAAAATCACATTCCGATCACAATGACAACTAAATCATCAAGTTATTAACATAAATTATACATAAATGGGTTTAAAAACTCGGAAACCCTTAAACCCTTAACAGTTCATAATTTAACTATCAAATCTTATCCATTTTTGACGAAATTTAGATCGAAATAATCGTCAATACCTATGAAACTCAAATATATCCTTGAAATGGCAAAACGAGAAGGTCGAAATTTCAGAGAAAATTTGAACAGAGTTTTTTAAAGGTGAAGGAAGAAGGCGAACAGTGGAGGACTGTTCGTTTTCTTGTCTTATATAACCTTTGCACACAACCCGAGGTACAACTTGTACGAATCAGACGATTCGTTTAAATTAAAGTTAACGAATTAGCCCATTCGCTAACTCAATTCGTTACCTTATGTTGGCGAATCGCTACTTGATTCGTTAAATTAAAGGTAGCGAATCCAGACATAATTCGTGTCATGATTCGTTAATTATGCATAACAAAGGGATTATTCGTTACATAGTGTGGAAGCGAATTAGGTGAGCGAACCAGAAGCTAGTTCGCTAAAGAATCATCTAGTTCGTTATCCATAAATAACGAATTAGATTCTAATAAAAAAATCTTTTATTGAATTTTAAATTAAATAATTAAATGAATTAAATAATTAGATAAAATAAATAAATAAATTAGGTTATCGAGAATCCTTTTATCCCGGCAACCAGATACCTTAAAAACGTTTCAGTTTTACCAAAAATAACTTATAAAATATTTAAAAAGAAAAAGAAAGAAAATCTTTTTGGAATTTTGTAAAAAAAATTAAAGAATGAATAATGTATTTACAAAAGAATATCCGAATCATAAAAATAGACAATATTTTTGTGGTTTTCAATGATTTATCAAACGAAATATATTTTTGTATTTTTGTTGAGTTTGAGAAGAGAATCATATTGACCAAATTGTCCTTCCATCACAGTTTTATATTTCAGCAATATTATGACTGGCGATATGTCGGTCATTGGTATTGTTATCCACATAAATCTAATAACACACATTCAAGTATTTTTGTGATATGATTAATTTGTTCAATTAAAGCACAGAATATCAGAAACTATCAGCCCCTAATCTCGGTTCAAGCTTAATTTGATTTTTGCCAAATCACCCCAACTTGACTTAAACCATTATATTGTTGATCAAAATTTTTTATACCAATTTTGAAATTTTGAGCAATGCATCAAGTTTCCTTTACTGTGAGTGGGTATGCACGAGTCCATCTGTCGGCTTACATACATTGTATCCCCTGGGGTCCGTTTCTTATTGGTATTAAGGCACACGCAATGGAGGAACAATTGTATGACCAACAGCGGATTTTGATAAAGTCAGTAATTTGGAAGTTTGTACTAAGTACAGCAGTGATCAAGTTTAATGACTTTGGGTTTGCTCTAGAAAGCGAGTGAAATATTCATGCTTATGAATACCCAGACGGTTAAGCCGCATAAAGACTCATAGTGTCCAGAATCTTAACGCTTGTTAGTTGCATTATTTTATTTTTGGGTGATCAACAAATATAAGGCTTGAGTATGACTGGTTATTACATTTCTGCCATCCTCACCGAGACTTTTGCTAGAGACTAACACCCCTATCAATTTGGCGTTTCTTTATGTTTATATCACATACTTTACTCTACTGGGTTGTTTTAAGACCTACCAATGCACCAATGCAATTAAGCACACAGTCTTTTAAGCTTACTTTTTGCTAGATTTGGGATCAAATAATCAATGTACTATCATGTTCTCTTTTTGCTTCAAAAACTCAAAATTTTGAGGAGCATAAAATAAAGAAAAGATAAATTTAATCGCCCCAGTTAAGTTAAGTTTATAAATAAATGGCTAACCATCAATTCACAAGTGAATAATAGGACCAAGACATGCAAGCATGCTTCACAAACTTAAATAACCGACATAATTTTCAGCGAGAAAATAATCTAAAAACGCCTGCAAAAATCTTTTTGGTTTTTCTCTATACAATCTTTAAAAACACAATCCCTAGAAACACAATATTTTTATCTTTTTCAATTGTCTTATAAACAAAATAAACTTCACAATCTTTTTGGATTTTTGAATTTTTCTGTACAAACATAAAAGTTTTTGGTTTTTCTTATGTTTTCTAATGTTTTTGGGTTTTATCTATACAAACAAAAAACACACTCTTTTTGTATTTTCTAGATTTTCACCCCCTAAAACCAAAGTAAATTTTAAAAGAAAAATATGATAGAAAATAAAGATAGTCATCCTTGTTTAAGGATATCAGCGAGGGTCTTCAATCCGTTTAAACCAAGCAAAAATTTAAAACGTGTTTTATCAAAAGCTTTGGTAAATAGATCGGCTTTTTGAAAATCAGTGTGCACTTTCTCAAGATCGATTAATTTCTTTTCATAACAATCCCGTATAAAATGATATCGAATTTCGATATGTTTCATTTTAGAATGTTGTACAGGATTCTTGGTGATACTAATAGCAGCAGAATTATCAATCAAAATAGGAGTATAAGAAACTTCAAACCGTAGTCGCGAAGATGTTGTTGTATCCACAAAACCTGGGAACAACAACTCAAGGCTGCAACATACTCAGCTTCGGCGGTTGAAGTGGAGACCGTTGTCTGCTTCTTACACTGCCATGAAACAAGCCGGTTTCCTAAAATTGACATCCCGCAGTCGTTGATTTGAAATTGATCTTGCATCCTCCATAATCTGAGTCTGAGTAAGCAGTAAGATCGAAAGTATCATCCTTGGGGTACCACAACCCGATGTCTGGATTTCCCCGTAGATATTGCAAAATACGCTTGACCGCTGCCAGGTGAGTCACTCAGGGACTAGCTTGGTACCTAGCACAAAGACAAACAACAAACATAATATCAGGGCGAGAAGCCGTTAAATACATTAAAGAACCGATCATGGCACGATAAAGGGTAGGATCAACGGAATCCTCCAATTCATCCGGTGATAAATTGTGCCCTACTGGAAGAGGAGTAGAAGGGATTTTTCCGGCAGTAATCTTGAATCGGCTCAAGACATCGTTCACATACTTAGTCTGGTGAATAAAAATTCCATGAGCAGATTGGTGAACCTGCAACCCTAAAAAGAATTCATCTCTTCCATCGAACTCATTTCGAACTTTGTTTGCATGGACTTCTCGAACTCCTTACACAATGTGTCGTTTGTAGACCCAAAAATAATATCATCAACATAAATCTGGACTAGGAGAAGATCATCACCAATATTCTTGTAAAATAAAGTGCAGTCGACAGTCCCACATTTGAAACCGTTATCCGTCAAATGGTCAGCGAGTGTGCCGTACCAAGCTCTCGGGGCTTGATGTAGACCATACAGGGCCTTGTTTAATCGGTAAACACGGTCCGGATAATCAGGATCTTCAAAACCAGGAGGCTATAAAACAAACACTTCCTCGTGTAATTCACCATTGAGAAAAGCACTTTTAACATCCATTTGATACACTTTGATGTTCTTGTAAGCAGTATAAGCCAGGAAGATTCGAATCGACTCTAATCTTGCCACTGGAGCATAAACCTCAGTGTAATCAATACCCTCTTGCTGATGAAAACCTTGCACCACTAAACGTGCTTTGTTTCTGATAATCACCCCTCGATCGTCTTTCTTACACTTAAATACCCACTTAGTCGGAAGGCATTCTTTACTCTAACAGGTTTGTCTATTAAGTCCCAAACACCCAAACGTGCAAATTGCTGTAATTCTTCTTGCATAGCTTCTACCCAAGAAGGATCTTCAAGTGCCTTACGAGCTGTCGTTGGCTCAAATTGAGATAGAAAGCAATAGAATTTAGCAAGATTTACAATTCTCGAAGAATGAAAGTTAGTGTAAGCACACAATATATTATTATCACTTGATGAAGCAACTTGATGACGTGTACGAACGCCCACATCAAGTTCTCCAATGATGTTTTCCTATGGATGATATCCATGAATCCGAAGAGTGAGATTCTCAGGAACAACAACATTATCAAATAAGTAAGTGTAATGTTCACCTAACTCGGGAGATGAAACATTATCACTGTCAAGATCAATAACTTGAACTTCAGCTTGATCATCATCAGAAGAAGTAGAAACATTATCAATAGCAACTGGAGAAATAACTTGAGGTTCTTCAGTTGGAGCATCTAGTTTAACTTCAACATCATTAGAACTTGAAAATCTTGGAATGGTCAAATGATCTTCCAAGTATGCTCGAACCAGATCTTTGTCAATGTGTTCAGTCGAAGGAGTAAATGAATTAAATAAACTATCGTAGTCAAACATCCAGTCTGGACCTTTCCCTTGCGTAGGAGTTGTTTACTTTTGACAGTCCACATGGTACCATTCTTCAACACAACAGATGTGAAATTAAAAACCCTTTTTCTTTGGAGATGCATATCCCAAGAAATACCCTTCGATAGCTTTTTCTTCAAATTTACCCGAATCCTTCTTCAACATTGTACACGGACACCCAAATGGTTCCAGGTACTTTAAATTAGGTTTTCTCTTATTTAAGAGCTCGTAGCTTGTCTTCTTGAGTCATTTCACAGTTAGAACTCGATTAAGCGTATAACAAGCTGTATTCACTGCCTCATTCCAGAATTGGACAGGAAGCTTAGAATCAGCAAGCATTGTGCGTGCAGCTTCAATTAGAGTTCTATTTTTCCATTCAGCAACACCATTTTGTTGAGGTACATAGGGTGCACTATATTCTCGGTGAATTCCCTTTTGAATACAGAAGAAATCCAATATAGTGTTTTTGAATTCAGTACCATTATCACTTCGGATTCTCCTCACCTTTTGTTTATACATTGATTCGATCTTAGTAATAAGGTTTTGTACCAAAACCGGTGTTTGATCCTTCGAACTCATAAATAACACCCACGAATATCTTGAATAATTATCAGTCACGACAAGACAATACCAATCCCCAGAAATACTCGCACGATTCACAGGACCAAACAAATCCATACGAAGTCGTTCAAGAGGAGTATCAATGGAATTCAATAACTTAGAGGGATGTGTCTTCTTCTTCTGCTTGCCCTTTTTGCATGCAACGCAGTTATCGGATAACTTAAATTGTAGGAACCCGTTACGGATCTAGCCGCTAATACGATACAACGATTATATACAAGATCTAAACGTTAAATTATTACTTTATTGATAAATATGGATGAATACATTATGGTGGATGGAAATAACTTAAAATTCTTTAACGAAACACCCTCAACTAAGTCATTTGCCATTAAATAATTCATCTTTCTGACATGTATGTGACCCATTCTACGATGCCATAGAATCGAGTCTTTCTCGGTTGCTTTCGAGACAAAACATGTTTCGATCGATGTGGATACCTTAGATTTCATATTTAAGACATAAATATCATTTGATCGTGGTGATCGCATGACAACCATGTCCTCGGGAATAACATAACCCGGTTTCAAGATAAGACATTCTTTGTCAGTAAATATCGTAGTGTACTTTTTATCACAAATCTGCGATACACTCAATAAGTTATGATCAACTTTGTCACAATAATTTACTTTCTCAAACGTAATGTGACCATTTGAAACTTCACCCTCTTGTGTGATCATGCCCCCAGAATTCCCTGCAAATGCTACATAACCCCCTTGAATATTTCTTACGTTGGTTAATAGATCGAGATTCCCAGTGATATGACGAGAACATCCGCTATCCATGATCCAGTTTTCACCAGAAATGGTCTTGGATGAACCCTACACACAAACAAAAGTGATTAGTTCAAAAAGGCAGCCCAGGCCTCAGTCTTGGGCACCTTTTGGTTTTCTCTTTGATCATTAACTTTAACAGATTTCAACTGTTGTTCAGCCACTTGTGAATAAGTTACCGGCTTCCTAGACTTTCGTCTTAAGTAAGCTGCCTGAACAATGTTTGAATTCTTGTTCTGACATATGGGTTCAGTTGGAACGAATTTTGGTTTCACTTGACCATGTGTCTTATTGACATGAAGAACCTTCCGAGGATTCACATTAGAGAACAAAATATGAGTATCATCAGCATACGACACAGGTCGTTTCAAAATCCCGTTGACCAATGGAATTGGCTTAGATTTGTCCTTGATAAAAGGATGAAGATTCTGATAGTTCTGTTGACTACAATTCCTCACAACATGACCCTGTTGACCGCATAAGAACAACTTCGCATGTCTACATGATGATGTTGAGAAGTAGTTGGAATAAATGATACAGACGGTTGATGATGACTCACATTTTTGGTCATACTTTTTGCAAACTCATCAGATAATTTAGATTTCTTCTTTAAATAAAAATCTAAATTAGAACAGTTTGAAAAACTTTTTAGTGTATCTGTCCCAGTTGACTTCACAAAATTAATTTTCTTAGCTTGTTTTAAAAGTTGTTTTGCCTTAGTCAATGGGTCAGATTGAACTGATGTTTTTGCTTGAGCATACACACGTTCAAGTTCTTGAATTTTTGAAGTTTCATTCTCAAAAACACTCTCAATAAGTTCAGGTTTGATAATACTTATTGGAATATCTTTTTCAGTAAACATCGTATCCATTCCTTTTAACTTAAAAACTCTAGCCGATGAAGACTTAGAACTTGGAGGATTAATGAAACGCATTAAGTCCTCGTCAGAAATATTTGGTTTAACTGACTTCTTTGCCCTCACTGGTTTAGTTTTCACTGTTTCTTCCTTGTTCACTTGAGATTTGAATGAACCATACACAGCTTCCTCAAACTCTTGAGGTTCGCAAAGAATATGATTAGAACTAGGAATGTTCTTATTCTTGTGTATTATCTCAAGTTCAAACACATCCTCAATAATCACTTTGTCAATATTTTCAACAAAGACCTTTTCACTTTCCACATGAGGTTTTTGTGGAGCAACTTGGGGTTTGACAATTTCAGGTTTAACCAATTTAGGTTTTTCAGAAATCACAAAATCTTTTTGAATCAAATCCTCTTCTTTTCTTGCAAAAGGATTAATTTTATAATCATTATGAAAAGGTGGTGGAACTTCAACAAAACCAATACCTTTCTTGGAATTCTTTTGTTTTCCAGATGCCTCAATGATTTCATTCAACAGAAAAGATGAATTTCTAAATTTCCCCAATTTGTTCTTCAACTCAAGAACCTCATTCTCAAGCTCAGTTATCTTAGAACGATGTTTCAAGATTTCCTGAAACTTTTGGTCATTAATAGTCATTTTCACAGATAACTCGGCTTTGAGATCGTGGTTACTTGTCGACAATGCATCAATCTTTTCTCGAGATCTCCTTTGAGATTCAAGAGATTGTCGATAAGTATCCTTAAGAGAGGCAATTTCTCTTATTAGACTATCATTTTGATTTTTTAATGCTTCTAACTTAGATTTGTTAGATTCACAGTCAACAAATGATGCTTTAACAAATGAAGTAGCAGAAATAGAGTTACTAACCTCATTGATCTTGGCCATGCAAGCAAACATTGATTCAGAAGGCTTGTCGCAAGAGTCGTCAGAATCAGATCCAGAATCATTATCGGAAAACATCTCACTACCAGTTGCATCTTGACAATCTTTATGTAACCCAAACATAGCCAAATTTGCTTGAACATCATTGCATAGTAACCGTTGTGACCAATCAGTTCCATCTGCTAACATTGCTTGTGTTGTAGAAGAAGATGAAATCCTTTCAGCATCACTTCCTCATGGTGTAGAAGCATTTTGATTTTGACCACGAGGACCAGTTTATTCTTTCCTTGGTTTGTCACATTCCTTCGCGAAATGCCCAAATTCTTGACAATTATAACACTTTACTTTTAATTTGTCAAAACCCAACTTCTTGTTTAAAGCTGGAAGATCTTTTCCAGTTCTCTACATGAATCTTTTAACTTTACGGACAATCATAGCCATGTTCCATTTTAAATCCATGATTTCTAGATCATCTGGATCTATCTGATCATAGTCCTCATCTGTTAAATCACTTGTGGCAATCTTACTACTCACTAAGTTTTCATATGAGGACATAAAAGGTGTCAGAAAAGCAAAGTTTTGCTCAGCTTCCTTCATATCAACACTAGGTGGTGTAGCAAATGGATTTGTATTAGTTGAACTTACAGAACCACCCGAATTACCAGCAGAGTAAAAACAAACTTTTGGATCATTAACCATAGTTGATTCTTGTTCACTTGCAGCATGAGTAAGAAAAGCAGTGATGGGAGAGATCGTTGAACTAAGAGGCATACTTCCACCATAGAAAGCAGGATCTTGATTTTCTTTGGAGGATTTTTGACACTTAAGATCGTATTCTCTAGCTTCGATCTTTTGTAGAAATTCAAGTGCCGTCAAGTCTTCATTCACAAAATAATCATTCTCGTTCAAAACCATTAGAAATGTTGAGTATAAACTTGGAAGCACACTTTTAATAGTGTCGATTTTATCCCTTTCAGAATTTTCCATTTTCATCTTGTCCATTTCAGCAATTAAATGACTAAATCTTGTAGTCGTCTCTTCAACTGTTTCTCCCTTCAATAGATTAAAGTTTCGAAACTGAAACTTGAGCATCACTTTCTTACTCTCAGCTGTGTTTCCCATACTTCTCATATGCAGATGTTGAAAGAAAGACGCACATCTCTTGATACTACCAACTTGATGAAATATATTTTCTGGTAATGCCATAGTCAAAGTAGAATAGGCTTTTATCTCGATTTCTAAGGCTTTCTTCTCTTCTTGTGAGTATTGAGAAACAGCTTTAGGAGTATACCCAATAGTATCATCACCAATCATTGGTGCCATATAAACTTCATCAAGACAGTAAGAGCAATCAGGATGAACAGATCCCAAATGTGCACGAAACCGAGGTTCCCACTTGGCAAAGTCACTGAACTTCATCAATCTTGGACATTTAGAATGCGAACCTATCTCGGTATCAAGTTGCAACATCTGTTGCATTAACATGTTTTGAGAAGCCAATGCATACATACCTGCCATCTTTGAAAAGTTTCAAAAATTTAAAGGTTTAACGAATAAGGATTAAGATTTAAAGAACTGTAACTGTAGCGAACTGCAAACAGTTATAGCGAACTGTGAACAGTTATATCGAACTGTGAACAGTTATAGCGATCTGTGAACAGTGTTTAACGAATCAACTCTTAACAAAGTTAAGATTGATCAGTAGCAAAGTAACTTAACGAATGAGAAACTTGTTTAGCGAATCACAAGTCAAGTTAACGAATCAGTGAACAGTTATAGCGAACCGTGAATAGTGTAGCGAATCAAGCCTTAACGAAGTTAAGATTGAAAGTTAACGAATCACAAATAAGGTTAATCAACCAAATGACGAAACAGATAACGAATGACAATTCAACTTAACGAATTGACCAAACAAATCACAAAGGATTAGTTTAGCGAATCAGATGATAATCAGTAACGAATCACTAAGGAATGCTTAGCGAAATAAGATAACGAATCAGCTACAGTTGATTAGCGAATCACACTATAGCGAATCAGGTTGTTACAACCGTTTGTAACAAACTCTAACACCTTATGCCACGTGGCAAAGGTTGTTATGACACAAATCCCAACGTGGACGCGTGTCACACGAATCAGTTAATCTAGATAGCGAACTAGATAACACGAACCAATAACTCACACGAATTGATTAACGAACTGGTGGCGAAGTAGCAAAAATTGATAGCGAATCACAGATAAACATATAGCGAATCACCATACAGATGATAGCGAATTACGTTCATCTTCAAATCTTCAAATCTTCAAAGCAATTTTCCAGAAATTTTGAAGATCAACCCAGAAACCCAGAAATACCAGATTTGTAATACTACTTCGTTTCTCAATCAAAACGCACAAATAACCTTTCAATCTTCTAGTAATCAAATTCCGAATCCAGTACACACCATCTCGTAATCGATTAACACTAATTACCTTATCAATTTGACCAAAAACACACCCCTGTTTCGGACTTAAACCGAATCCAAATCCAATCCAAACCTCAATTCCACTAATCCGAACCTCTACAATATCTTAACCAACACGAATTCAATCCAATTCGTCCATAATTCAACCAATTAAAACACAAATTGATTCAAAATCTTCTAAAACAGAAAACTAACAAAATGAAATAATTAAAACATCAAATCAAGTGTAAATCGAGCACCAACAGCTCTGAAACCACTTGTTGGATCCCGGATTACCAATCAATAACAATAACAGGTCTCAGATCTGTGAATATCCAATTAGTACTAGATCTAGCTCATAATTAACATCGATTCAGTGTTATGTATGTGTATATATTATCAATATATTAGATGAATAATGTTAAGGTGAAGCTTGAGAGAGAGAAATTGGTTAACACTCAAAAACTCTTTTCAAAACTTACATTAAAAGTGAACAGTAGTTCACTATATATAGAAGGTGATCTGGTTCGCTATCATCCCCTAGCGAACCAGCTTCCCCTTCGTTACATAAATTAACATAGCGAAACACCCCCTGATTCGTTAACATCCCCTAACGAATCAGGAGGGAATACATTACTTGGCTAGTTCGCTAACATCCCCTAGCGAACTAGCCTTTAACTTAGCGAACTAGATAATAATAAACATTAATAATTACATTAATTAATAAACAATAACGTTAACGATAAATACAAAGACTCTAGAGGCAAAACCGTGTACTAACAACTTGTAATGTTGGATCCAACATGATCTCATGACAAAGTTTGGACCGACAAAACCGAACACTCGCTTAACGTGCGTTGTTAGTTCTAAAACAATAGAACTACATACTTGGTTAAGTCTTATTAAGTTTTATTGAGTTATCTCATAACATTCTTTATTTTGGAAAGTTGACTTTGGGTTTGACCAATTATCAAGACCCGAACCAACAACCCGAACACTCGTTAAAACCCATTTTAGTATCTTTATTCCAAAGGAACTTGCATTCTTGCGTTTTACCCACCTTATTACTTAACATAGGGTTGAGTAAATATTAAGGTTAGATACTTTAACCCGGTTTCGAGCAAACTTACATTTTTAAAGGGTTATTATTATAAATTCTTAAATAGTTATATTTTAAACCTTGAACTTTAATTGTTTACATTTCTCAACATTTATTTTATTTATATACTTTCAAGACAACCTTTCTAAATTCAAGACTTTCCTTTATCTAGGCTTTGTTCGTTAAACTCGTCGTTTCGGAAAATCTCCAAATTACCGACCTTTCAAGTTTATTACTTGAACGTGAGTACTTTCATACCCCGTTTTCCATCTTTCGTTTTGGGGGTGACATTTCATACTTATTCAAACTAAATGCTTTATACTTGGGTCTTAAACTACAAACGTTATTGTATAATTTACTTAAGTAAATGCTCGATTTAGTGTTTTATGGTTACATTGCTAACGTGTTTACCGCTTTTGGAGGGTTGTATCATAAATCCTTAGCTATTTGGTATTCTCTTATAGAAAGGTGTCGTTAATGTATTCTTATTAACGATAACTATATAACCCTAGACTATTTGGCATCCCCTTATAGCTAGGTGTCGCTAACGTAATTCTATTAGCGATTTTATCTTTTTATCAAAATTATGCTATTATTTATTATTTCATATAGAAGTTGTGGCATTTTCTTATTATATACATACTTGTTCAAAACTTATGAATTGGTCACCAACCTTTGTGTTGGCAAACTTTATTTTATGAAATGTTACAGGTTTACATCTTGGTTGACTCGAGCTTGTGGTGAAAACGTTGTCAAGACCTTTAGGATATTAGTGAAATGAACATTATTTAATTTGCTATATTTTGTGATATCTTGTTATGACTATGTTATGAATATTCGTTATGTGACATTTTCGATGTTGTGAAATGAAATGAGTTTGTTAAATATTGTCGCTTTAAATTAGTGTCATGTGCTTATGGGCAATCGTTACATCCCGGCTTGTTCCGCCGCCTTTTGTCGGGGTGTGACAGATTGGTATCAGAGCCATGACAATAGGATAGGTGGTTAGACGTAACGACCTAGTATTGTTATGCTTGGGGACCTATACGTGTGCTTATACGTGTTTACTCTATTATGATTGTTCATATCACATGTTATTTATAAACTTGTTTAAAATTCACTAATATCCTAAATGTTCACATACACACACTTTCATAGTGTTTCCAAGGTATCCTTACCTTAAAACATAAAAGTAGATTTACATTGTGTTTTATGGATTACAAGATTAACTTGTATCCCGTTGTTTCAAATCCCTCAAAGGTTGCGTTTATATCAGGTTTGTAGCCATCATAGTAAACGAGACATTATAAACCATTTGACAAAAAAGATTCCAAGAATCGAAGGTGAGTTACTTACCTGGGATGGTTGGATTATAGTGCTCGTTTTCTAGGCCACAAATCGTGTTATACATGTCAATACTTTAAGTAGTCAAATGCGAGCGTTCCGGTCACCATCCTAATTTTCGGTGTCAAAACATATAACTACGGTGGTTCGTAGACTAGTGTTTTGACATGACGTTGTATCTCGATTTATTGTGTTATTATCATTATTTGAGTCGAAAACATGAAAAATTCGCGGTGGTTCGTTCACATGTTTAGACTCCAACGTGGTGTTTTATAAAACTTTTTATTGTCGGAATATCAAATCATGGTGGTTCATGTACGATTTTCCGACTCTATAAACCTCAAAAATCTCAAATTTTCAAGCTATAACCTTTCGAGAAAATCATTTACGTTGTTTTCGGGTTGTTGTTTATAAACAAAGCTTTATATTTTATCTAACAATAACATCTTCTCCTTACTATCTCTAGGATTCACAATAAAAAAAAAATAAACTCCATCTTATTTTATTTTTTTTACACCCTTATATTCATTTCTTTTTACCTCAAACTTATTCCATTTCTTTATAATCTTTTAGCATACCTCCACTAAGACCGCGCAAGAACACCAACCGACGTATGGCTGCTTTTATCGTCAAGCAAATGGCCGCTGTGATTCCCGAACTTGTAACCCAAATCCAAGCTACCCAACCTCCTCCACCCGTTGTTGCACCCGTTGAACCCAACCCCGTATCCTACCCATACAAGCAATTTACTAGTGCCAGCCCAACCGAATTTTTGGGTACGAACTGTGCGACTACCTTGCTGCAATGGTTAGAGTCCATGGAGAATGTGTTTAGATACAACGAGTGCGCCGAAGCGAAAAAGACAAATTTCGCTTCAGGCAAGTTTAGAAAAACCGCTCTAACATGGTGGGGTAGTGTTATGCACCTCCAAGGGTCAGAAGCGGCTATGGCTCTTCCATGGTCCGACCTCAAGGCACTTATGATGAAGAAGTTTTGTCCCAAACACGAACTTCAAAAGCTTGAGGAGGAATTTTGGAACCTCAACCAAGATAGTGGTGATAATGCCGCCTACTCACTCCATTTCCATGAGTTGAGCATTCTCATCCCTCATTTGGTTACCCTGGTTGAGCGTGAGCTTGACAAATACATTGGAGGTTTACCGATGCAAATCCGGGACTCAATCATGAGTAGCAAACCCGTGAATCTTGAGGATGCCATCACTCTAGCCGGTGCGCTATCGGAGAATCATGTGAAGGAGGGTACCCTAACCCTCAAAAAGCCAAACGAGAAAGCCAAGCCCGAGCCCGTAACTCAAGCCAAGGTTGAACCCGCACCATAAGCCATTAACTACTCCAACTCATCCCGTCACAACAACAACAACAAAAGGAAACCCAAGACCAACTACCGAAACTTTGTCGTCACTCAACCCCAACCACAACAACAAACCCAAGCCCCACCACAAACCCGAAAACCTTATACCGGTACTTTCCCACTATGCAATAATTGCCAACTTCACCACCCATCACACTTGCCTTGTCGCCATTGAAACCTTTGTAACCGATTTGGTCATCTCAACACCACATGTCGCTCCGCGCAACATACACAACCAAATCAACCAAGAACCATTCCCCAAAATTCTCAAAACCGATAGGCACCATACCCACCAAACCAACCCTAACAACCTCAAGCTTGCTTCAATTGCGGTGATCCTAACCATTTCCGCAACAATTGTTCACGCCTCGCTTTGCTAACCAAACCATGACCGTACCTTACTACCAAACCCAACCCTACCAAGTTCAAACTTACCAACCCCAACTCCCTCAACTAAATGCACCACTCAGTCAACCCATCCAAGCCATACAAGCACCACCTCCTCCTCCACCGCAAGTACCTCAAGTCAACCATGGCAATCAAGGGCGAGCTTTCATGATAAACGCTAATCAAGCTCAAGTGGAAAACGATGTTGTGAACGGTATGTTTTTAGTAAACCAACATTTGGCTTCTATTTTATTTGATACGGGTGTCGATAGAAGTTTTATTTCTTTGAGAGTCGAAAATCGCCGTGTCCCGAACCAAGCTTTCCTGACCGTTTTCTGTTGAAGTCACCAATGGGAATTCCATCACCATCAATTCCGTCGTTCGCGATTGTTCTCTCATCCTTTCTAACCATAAATTATGCATCGATCTTATCCCAACAACCCGAACACTCGTTAAACCCCGTTTTAATATCTTTATTCCAAAGGGACTTGCATTCTTGCATTTTACCCACCTTATTACTTAACATAGAATTGAGTAAATATTAAGGTTAGATACTTTAACCCGGTTCGAGCAAACTTACATTTTTAAAGGGTTATTATTATAAATTCGTAAATAGTTATATTTTAAAGCTTGAACTTTAATTGTTTACATTTCTCAACATTTATTTTATTTATATACTTTCAAGACAACCTTTCTAAATCCAAGACTTTCCTTTATCTAGGCTTTGTTCGTTAAACTCGTCGTTCCGGCAAATCTCCAAATTACCGACCTTTCAAGTTTATTACTTGAACGTGAGTACTTTCGTACCCCGTTTTCCATCTTTCATTTTGGGGGTGACATTTCATACTTATTCAAACTAAATTATTTATACTTGGGTCTTAAACCACAAACGTTATTAAATACTTTACTTAAGTAAATGCTCGATTTGGTGTTCTATGCTTACATGATTATATGCTAATGTGTTTACCGCTGTTGGAGGGTTGATTCATAAATCCTTAGCTATTTGGTATTCTCTTATAGCAAGGTTTCGTTAATGTATTCTTATTAACGATAACTGTATAACCCTAGACTATTTGGCATCCCCTTATAGCTACGTGTCGCTAACGTAATTCTATTAGTGATTTTATCTTTTTATCCAAAATATTGCTATTATTTATTGTTTTGTATACAAGTTGTGGCATTTTCTTATTATATACATACTTGTTCAAAACTTATGAATTGCTCACCAACCTTTGTGTGGACAAACTTTATTTTATGAAATGTTACATGTTTACATCTTGGTTGACTCAAGCTTGTGGAGAAAACGTAGTCAAGACCTTTAGGATATGAGTGAAATGAACAATATTTAATTTGCTATATTTTGTGATATCTTGTTATGACTATGTTATGAATATTCGTTATGTGAAATTTTCGATGTTGTGAAATGAAATAAGTTTTTTAAATATTGTCGCTTTAATTAGTGTCATGTGCTTATGGGCAATCGTTACATCCCTGCATGTTCTGCCGCCTTTGGTCGGGGTGTGACATTATGTCTTCTGATCATCCGGACAAATTTGTGGTGTAACTCCAAAAGGGGTTCTATGATAAATATGGTGATTGTCCAGAAGTTGTTTGTGGGGGGGGGTATGATATCGATAAAGAGACGCGGTGGGTCAAGCGTAAGTCAGGGAACATGGATTACTATAAGAAGATGAAAGATTTTGGTTCGTGGATGAAGGTTGATATAAGTGATTTGATACAAGCTCCTTTTCACAACCCAAATCATGACCCAAAGGCTACCAAGTTCTAGAACTTCTTAAGGAAACAGGTAGAGAGAGGGTTTCCCGATATGCCCACTGCTAATTAATTTGTTAAGAAAGCTAAGGGGGTTTATGGTCCTTACACAAACAAGCCAATGTTGAACGTTATGTGGCCTCCAACTTCCAAAGTGAAGTCAATTCCAATTTCCAAGAGATTTCTTGAGGGTCCTCTTGATGAGATGAAGTTTTGGACTTATGATGGTGAGACTGCTACAGTGATTATATGGCTAAGGAATAGGTCAGTACCATATCGTTGATCCACGAGACCTTCTGAAGTTTGGAGAAAAAGACATCAAGACTCTTAGAGGCTTTCAAATTATTGTTGAACCACTTTATGAGCCAGCTGCGAAAGAGTATACAGTTATGGTGGGATCGCTTATTCCTATAGGTTTATGGGAAGGTGCTTACTAAGAGGCTAATGCTGAAGTGATTGAGCATGAATGAATATAAAGCTATAAACCAAAGGGGAGGTTGTTAGGCTAGGATTGATGGTTTATACTTAATCTCTTGGGCTTAGGTTTGATAATTTTGTAATACTGAAAACATGCGCTTTCGGTGGGCTTTTGGTTGGGCTTGGGCTGTAGTGTGTTTGGTTCTATATATACATTGTAATTACGTCATTATGGGTGTTGATCAATAACAGGGGTTGGTGTGTGTTAGTAGGTTACGAGGTTCTTTGTTCCAATCATCTTGTAACCGTTTGTTAAGGGCTTAATCACCCAACATTATTATAACGTGTGTTTTGAAGTCCATCATGTGTTGGTTTGTGTTTGTTCATCATTTATATTAAATCACCTTATTGTTAGTTTCCGCATTGAAAGATCCTTGTTTTGGGACTTACAAGGATCAATGAATGCTAAGAAATAAAAAAAACCAATAGCTTATAAGCTTCTCTCTGGGCTAGAAACCACAGTGTGAACATCCATGGGTGAGGTTTAATATATAATTATATGCAAATGCTCAAATTAATTATCCATCTATCCTTCTGTGAGGTTAGGTTTTAACATTTACAAGTTTCAGGTTATAGTGGTAGAAATATATTTTTGATTTCATCTTTGCTTTGACATATCTGAAACAAATTAGGTGGATTTGCGATTCTAGGAGTGGGACCCTTGGATAATAAGCTAACGTGAACTTCAAAGCTAAACGTGATTAGGGGTCTGATTTGTCGACGGTTGGGTTTATGTGGATAATAATACTGGCAATCACGGTTTTTGTGTTATCTATCATTAATTTAAATAACTTAGGTTTAAGTGTTTTGCAAAGACAATTTCTGATTCTGATTCCATTGTAAATATTTTTCAGGAAGAAAAAGGATAAGTTTGGGGATGTGATGTGTGGGTGGAAACATGCGTTTATAATGTGTAATCTCGTGTGTTATACTAGTTTACAGGTGTGTGGAGCTTAGCGGAGTTAATTTGGAGTATTTAAGGATGAAGAAATCAAGTTTACAAGAAGAAGAATAACCGAGGGCATAACCAGTTGATCAAAAGTAGAAGAAAATGGAAAATGGGCATGTGGCACTGTAGCGACCGTAGGCTACGGGCGCAAGATCGTAGCCTACGGTCTAGGTTATTCTGATGGCAGCTGTAACGCATAAGTCGAAGGTTGTAGCCTACGGGCCAGCCATATGCTACGGTGACTTGGCTGTAGGCTACGGCCGGGACTGACAGGCTTTATTATCTTGAATTGTTTTTCTTCCATATTTAAGCGCGGGGGGGGACCTAGGACGAGGATTATTCATTCTCTACCACATATGGGCGATTTGGAGGCTATCTTTCATCATCATATCATCTCCTAATCACCGAAATCATTCATGCAATCTTTTTTCAACACCATAATCAAGAGATTCAAGATCAATATGCAAGGCTAAAGACCTTACTACCATCTCTAAGCGTAGGGTTGAGCTGTACTTTGGATTTTTGGTAGTCTAAACTTTAACTTTGGATTTGGATTTGGTTAATCATTCAGTTGATCAAATCTTTATAATTGTTTGTGTGCTTAAACAGTTTTGTAGTATTTGAATGCTTAATCTTTTATTAGTTAATTGATTTGAGTTCATCAAAAATAAGGATTGAGTTCTTTTTGTCATTGTCTCGTTCATCATTGACCTTAGTATTGATTTTGTGCATTAAAATCTAAAACTGATAATCAAATAGATCCTTATTAAGTTGTGTCAATTGTTTGGATTAAGTTCTGAAATTTTGCATAGCCAAATACTAAGTCTTTTGGTTTACTTATCTGAACAAATATATTTCCAAATAGGTTATATTAATGTTCCAACTTGCTTCAAAACCTAAAACCTTGAGTTTGATTATTTTCATATAATGTTTTTACAAGTCATTTTTATACTGCTTGACATCGTTTGTCCATTATATTATAATTAAATACAAACATTACACCAAACGAGCATTTTCCACCGATTCCTTGTGGATTCGACACCTTGCTTGCTCTTGCTAGTAAAGGTAATTTTACAAATATTTTTTATTGACCTTTCGACATCGATCACTTAGTCTCAAGAAGCGTGCCACGAGTCTCGAGCCCCGAAGTTCCGATGGTTTAAGCCCCAGTACACGACGTAGAGTATAAGTGATGATCGTTCAAACTTAGGTGTTTAACTTCAAGTACCCATGTAAGGTAGGGGCTCCGCTTAAGTTATTAATTTATTATATTATATGGCTTATGTTTGTATTCTAGACTTAATTTAAGTTAATGAACACAATTCACAACCAATGACATAGTAAACAACTAATCTAATTCTTTGTATGAATTAATATCACTTTAATTTAATTCATATTTGAACTATAAATTAATTAGTATTTAACAGAAAAAAATCAAACAACAGGATTCATATGGAAGAAAAACATTTTATTAATCATAATCGAAATATTACAATCTATTGCGCCTCCCCCCCCCCCCCCCCAAACCTTAGCTCATCATTCATTCACTAATTTATGGTACATAGTACACTGCTCATGTGAATGTTGTGGTGTGTGAAAAGTGCTACTAAAAGCGACACCTAACAAAACAGTTACAAACTACTAATGAACTAATTACAAACAATTGTTTACAAAAGAATCCTATGCTAACTAATGACCTATTCAAAAACAATTAATGTTTGTGTCATCAGTGGTGTGGATCTACTTCATTATGTTGATCGACTGTTGAGTCTTCAGTTATTATATATCAGCAGTATTTTAATGTCAGACGTTTGAAGAAGCAGTTTGCCAAAACTTCATAATGGAGAACAACTGATGTTTGTATTATCAGTTGTTTGGTTTTTGGCCATCAGTTCTTTGATAGTTTCAACAATCTACCCCTGAACTGGTGGTACCAAAATTATTTATTCTTTTTACTCCATTGTATTATCTAGATATTATTCTCTGGCATAAGTCTTTGATGAATTTTATAAATTCATCACCTAGACTATCATCTTCTTCCATATGCAAAGAAAGGTCTATTAAATTCCTTAATAACTTCTCATCCAACATAGGCATATCCTGAAGATTTACCCTTTGTGAAGTACCATAATCAAACTTTAAAGTTAAATAGGAGTTTTATTTTTTAAGTTTCTCCATTTAATAACCTTTGAACTTGACTAGTTTTGATATTTAGTTGAAGCAACAATTAATGTTAAAAAGGATGATGAAAAAGGCATCAGTTGTAAATCAAATTCAACCCACATCTTGGCATCTCTGTGAAGATCCTTAATGGCTTGCAATTCTTCTTCTTCTTCTTCTTCTTCTTCTTCTGACAACTGCCTTTTTAGGCTTATAAGGCCAGCTTCCTTGCTTTAATCCCTTCTTGTGCAGAACTTGGGATCATAGCAGTAGTTTGAACACTTCTTTACTTTTTGGGGAGCTTGATTGTAGATAAAGCTTTTGGTTCAGGGAATTTGCTTGGGTTCTTCTTTCTTACTTATACAAGATCCCTATAATCAACCCTCAACATATCAATTCCTGATATATAAGTCTGTCTTCCTAAATGAAAATTAGCCTCAACTAATTCAATATTCATTTTTAGGATTTATTTTTCGTTTTCCTCAGAATTCTTACCTTCACTACATCCCAATCAAGTTAAGGATGATCATGATCAGGGTCTTGTTCATTAAGCTTTTTCTATTCTTCCAAATTCAGCTTGTAGATCTACATATGTCCAACCTCTGAATTTATGGAGATATACTTTGTACTTTATATTCTCTTTCAACCATAAAAGAGTTGTCTTCTTTGCTTCCATTAATAGCTATTTATCAGCTATTGGTCTCTATGATACTACCAGGCTTCTTTCATAGGCATGTTGTTCTATATCTCTTGTCTTTAGAAGCTCGTGTTGATATAATCTTGCGGCTTCTTCATCAAACATGATTTGTGTTGCTTCTACCAAAGCCCTTGCTGCCTCTTGCTCTTGATGAGTGATCAAGTCCTAAACATTCTTTGGTTAAAATGTTTTGACAAAAGGAGATGGTGGTGAGTCATCTTCTTTTGGCAGAACCAGTCTTCGTATTTTGAAACTACGGTCAAAAGCCTTTGGTTGACTATGCTTTGACTTTAAGGTTTCAGCTACATTTGGATAGTAGCTGGTTCTTGTGTTACCTTGGGTGCATCAACATTCTCTAAAACTACTGTTGGTTCTTGTGGAGCACCAGTAGTCTGTTGTAAAGCAACAACATCAGTAGTATGTGTAACTACTATTCTTGAATATGTTGTTGGTGTAACAACTATTTGATCAAGTAGTTTGGTGAACTTCTAGTACTTCTGCATATTCGTCAATAATTTGTGAAACTACTGGTCTTTGTTGTCTTTAAACCCTTTGACTTTGACTTCAATCTTTTTGACTTTGAGGAAGATGTTTCATCAGGCTTTACTCTTAATTGCCTGACTAAAGCTTTGTCTTTTACCTCTCTTTCCTTTCTTAGCATCTCCTTCAATCTAGTAGCTTCTTCTGCAGCTTTTTTTGTTGTTTCACTAGGCTTATTTCCATCTGCTTTCCTTGAAGCATCAAGGATGTTCTCCCACTTTTTGGCATCAACAGTAGCATCAGATTGCTCTAGGAACCATGGAGCAGGAGGAGAAATCCTTGAAAACGCAGCCAATCGATTTCTTTGATCTACCATATGATTTCTTAACTCATTAGCAAGAGTGTTTAGAGAGTTTCTAAGCATGGTGGTGTCAGTGTTGACTTTGGTTTGAAAGATTTACAACTGTGAGGAGATAAAGGACTTTTAGCTCAATGTACTCTGGTTTGGAGGTGGTTATACCCTCTAGTATGCTAGAGATTTGAGTGACTAATCGGTGCATGCAAGTTTGAAATTCACTCTGGATGGAGGCCAAAAATAGGGTATGATCTAGGGGTTGTGGACTTTATTTTAAGTCAATTTGGTGATGTTTATACGGGTGATTGATCCTATGTGGCTCATTAATTTATATGAGTCTGACAATGATGTGTTGTTCAAGAATGAGATCCGGTTTGCCGAGATTAAAGATTATGAACGTGCTATGCAATTCCAATGTGTTGTGCGTGTTTGTAACACATTTGGGGTTCATAGTTGTACGGATTGGAAGACCAAAAGATTCAGCTGATCATAGACAAAGAGCATCAGACGAGGTGGAGTTTGTTAGTGCATCGTTTTTTGTCATCTCGGTATTTGTATCTATTGTAATTTATCTTTATTAATGTAAAAGGGAATTTTGGTCTTTTCACATGTCCATACCTTATGTTTATGTGGTCATTCGTTAAATATATGTGCTTCTCATTCTGATATGCTGAAACAACGAAGCACGGATCTTAATACTTCCCACTTGGTGGAAAATATTATCTAGTAAGGCCATTGTCAAAGTGGAATAAGATTTTTTTTCAATTTCCAATGCCTTTTTCTCTTCGGGTGAATAAGAATCGTAATCCTTTTCTTCATAACCAGTAGTTGTATCACCAATCAATGGAACAATATAGACATCATCAAGACATCTTGAACAGTCAGGATGCACGGATCCCAAATGTGCTCGAAATCTTGGTTCCCACTTAGAAAAATCACTAAATTATAAGTCGGGGACACTTAGAATGAGAACCAATCTCAAAATCTAAGTGGAGCATTTGTTGCATTATCATATTTTGAGATGCCAACGCGTAACAGTTATAACCATGCCAAAAATATGGGTTAAATGATCAACAAATTCAAGTTATAGATTAAAATGTCTGGTATTAAAACTTAAGGGTGTAAAGTGTAATATCTATAACGAATGAATAAGTCTTGTAACGAATGGATGAGTTTAGTAACGAGTGGTGAATAGTAACGCGAATGAGGTTAAAAGGTTATGGTAACGAATGAGGACGAATCTGGTAACGAATGGTATCACGAATCACTGTAATGAATGACACCACTACAGTAGCGAATAGCTATAACAAATGATGATTCAATCGTAACGATTCAACACATGAATGATCAAACGAATAGCATAACATATGGCATAACGTATGACTTGACGAATGAGGTAACGAAAGGTAACGAATGATTCTATCACGAATGATGTTTTAATAACGAATGCGTTTAGCACGAATGAGATTTTGATGAAGAATATGCTACAGTACACGAATGAGCAGTTGTACCAACTTGCCATGTGTCAATAAATGATTATATGTTGATGACGAATGGCAGCTACAGTATAACGAATGAATCGTTATATTGTCACGAATGGGATCTTCAAAACTTCAAACACAATTTCTAAATCTTCAATACATATCTAGACTTGAATCCAAACAATCAATAAACTATGGATTACTCGTTCGTATCTCAATCAAATATAACAGTTAATAGCTTAATCAACTCATACAATCCCCATGAACAAACCCTAACACATCCAGACTTCCAATTATGACCCAAACTCGTCCGAAATCTGTTTAAACATCAAACAGAACACAGTGTTTCAAACATTATCCATTCCTTCTCAATTCTACTCAATTAACCAACAATAACTCAATTAAACCAACTAAAACCTTGTAAATCTGATTATGAACTGGGTTTCAATCAATTAGATCTCAATTATTCAATACTCAGCAATAATTGAATCAAAATCGTCAAACACTATTTTAGACCACAATCTATACCAATTACTCAATGAATTCTCATAAATTCATCTTAATTAACATGTAAATCACCTAAACAATCAAATGCTCAGCTCTGATACCACGTGAGAGAGCCTGATTCAGCTGATACGAATCAATTCATATCGTTATAAATACGGATCTATTTCTTGATATGTTAATGGTGAATGAACGAAGTGTGTGTGTGTGTGTGTGTTGAGAGGTAAATTTGGCAAAGTAATGGCACTTGGGAATAATAATAAACATACTTGTTAAATTAGCATTCAGGGTACATCTATATATACAAGAATAATTCCATTCGTTATACATGCCATAACGAATGTGACTCATTCGTCTTCAATCCCCACATAACTTAACAGCATAGCGAATGACCCATTCGCCATACCTCATTCGTTAACATTCCATAACGAATGGTATAATAATAGTAACGATTAGGCTCATTCGTTATACATCCTTAACGACTGGCTAATAAAGATAACGTATGGGTTCATTCGTTAAACATACTTAATGAATGACCACACAAACATAACGTATGGGCAGGTGAAAAGACCAAAATGCCCTTTTACATTATTAAATATAAATTACAATATATACAAAGACTAAGACGACAAAAACGATACAAAGACTGAGACGACGAAAACGATGCACTAACAAAACTCTGGAATTTCTTTTCTTAGCACCGCTTTCACTTGCTTTATTGGTCGTGTTTGTCTTTTACAGACATTTTGCGATAATATGTCATTTTTCTCCACATTTGAAACATACAAGTGTTTTTCTTCTTCAATCATATTCAGAATGACCAACCTTCTTGTAAAATGTACATGTGACCAATGGATTGTTTTTAGGAATGTTGGTTCGTCTCAAAAATTTCCCATGATGTCTTCTGCCACAATTCTGGAAGATTGGTCTTATTAACTTAAATTGCCCTTTTTCCTTTTCCTTGGTATTATTTGTTTCTTTTTCTACTTTATTTCCTTTGCCATTCTTATCTTCTTCTTTATTTCTAATAAACCATTCATGATGTAACCATCTAATTACATGGCTAAATCAGCAAATGAGACCTCACCATGTCTATAATCTCCCAAGGTAACCCCCCAAATGTAGAGGGTTACTTTATTGAATTTTGGTTTTACCAAGTGTGGTACCAATCTACAATACTTGTAGAACTTAGTATTGTAGTCCTTGAAATTTGTTCCAACCACCGTGGTTCGAAAACTTGGTTTGGATAAGATCGGTGTCATATATTATGCAAAACTTTTTTAATGCAAGTTCTTTGAATTATTCCCATTTCAATTGATACAAGGTGTCTCTACCCTTTGACATGATTAGGGTGTTCCACCACTCTAAGGCTTATCCTTTAAAATTCTAAGATGCGTACTGAATAATTTCAATCTCGGTACATCTGCTGATGATGACGATGGGCTCAATCTCCTCAAGCCATCGTTAAGCTGATATGGCACCTTTTTCGCTATAGATCACTTTTGGTCCATATGCTTTGAAGTCTCAAAAACTACATCCTTGAATTACTAATTGGTTTTTGAAATTATAATTAAACTTGTTATCAGCGTTTGAACTGTGAACACTCTCGGTATGATGAGAAGGATTTTGATACGGGTGAGTTCTAACATATTTGTTTGAATGATGAGATTTTCTTTTATCTGACTATCCTTTCATTACGTTGATAAGAGGAGTCATTGCGTTATCAATCATCTCTTGCATCCTGAACAGATATCGCTTAGGAATATCCTGGGCGGGTTTCGATATACTTCGGTTGCTTCTTTGATTTGAAGCTTCCTCATTATTTGTTTGACTGTTTTTGTTTGACATTCTGTAATTTAAAGTAGAATTGATTTAGTATGAAGGATACTTTTATTTATATACTAATGATAAAGTGTTTGCAACAACTGTGTGACACTGAAACAAATGATACAAGTACTAGATATTTATTTGTCTATAAATGTTTTAACGATTCCATCACATTTTGAATGAATTTCTTTATGATTTATCCTTTTCTTTTCTCTAGCCTCTATTAACTCTTTCTTGAGGTCATTTTTCTTGTCTAGGGCACAATCCAGATGTCACACCACGACCAAAGGCGCCGGAACATGCCGGGATGCGACGGATTGTGTAGGTTCCCAGCCGGATCTACACGGAAGTATCTCGTACTACGTATGTGCGGAATCCCTACGTAAGACGATACGAGCGTAGGATGCGATATACGTTAAAACCAAGCACAAATACACGTTACAATACTCAAAAGACACGTTGTATTGCAACCCTCCAACACGTGATGTTCAATCACAATTACACGTACTCGAAAAATTCCTTTTTAATACAAGCCGTAACATAGGTATATAAAGACTTCGACAACTTCGCCTAACAGACTAGGCGAAGTTGTCAATAACTTCGCTTGTCCACAAGTTCGCTTATATTAGGCGAACTTGTGAGACAACCTATACAAACCAAAACAAAACAAACTAACACGATTACAGACACTAGATACTGGACTACTGACATAATGCACCAACAGATTGCCCATAAGCGCATGACACTATTTAAAGCGACAATATTTAACAACCCATTTAATTTCACAACATCAAAATTTCACGTAACAATATTCATAGATAATCATAACAAAATATAACAAATAAATATATTGTTCAATTTGCTAATATCCTAACGGTCTTCGTTACATTTTCTCCATATATATTGTTCAATTTGCTAATATCCTAACGGTCTTCATTACATTTTCTCCAAACTCCATAATCAACCTAACGTCAAACCTGTGACATTGCATAACATAAAGTTTATTAACACAAAGGTTGGTGAGCAATTCATAGTTTTTGAACAATACGTATATAGTAAGAAAAGCCACAACTTGTATACGAAACAATAAATAAAAGCAATAATTTGGATAAAAATGAGGTCGTTAATAAGAATACATTAGCGGCACCGTCTATAAGATAATACCAAATAGATTCGGGTTTCATGAGGTCGTTAATAAGAATACATTAACGTCACTGTGCTATAAGAGAATACCATATATTTCACGGATTTATGAATCAACCAACCAAAAGCGGTAAACACATAAGCATATACGCATGTAAGCATAGAACACCAAATCGAGCATTTATTTAAGTAAAGTATAAAATAACGTTTGTGGTTTAAGACTCAATTATAAAGCATTTAGTTTGAATAAGTATGCAATATCACCCCCAAAATGAAAGATGGAAAACGAGGTATGAAAGTACTCACGTTCAAGTATAAAACTTGGTCGGTAAAAGGCAGGAAAACGGAAGGACAAGTCTAACGAGCAAAGCCTAAGTAAAAGTAAAAGCCTTAAATTAGAAAGGTTGTTTTAGGAAAGCTTTAAAATAAAAGATAAGAAATGTAAACAATTAAAGTTTAAGGTTTAAAATGAAACTATATAAGAAATTATAATAATAACCCTTTAAAATGTAAGTCTGCTTGATACCGGGTTAAAGTATCTAACCTTAATATTTACTCAACCTATGTTAAGTAATAAGGTGGGTAAAAATGCAAGAATGCAAGTCCCTTTATAATATAACGGATTTTAACGAGTGTTCGGGTTGTTGGTTCGGGTCTTGATAATCGGGAAAACCCAAAGTCAACTTTCCGAAATAATAAATGTTATAACTCAATAAAATCTAATAATACTTAACCAAGTATGTAGTTCTATTGTTTTAAAACTAACAACATACGTTAAGTGAGTGTTCGGTTTTGTCGGTCCAACTTTTTTATAAGATCAAGTTGGATTCAACATTCTAAGTACTTTAATAAAATATTTAAAATCAGTTTGTAAAGTATTTTTAAATAAATATACAAGTCTTGATAGCTAAAAACACACTTGTGTGTCTTAAGCGAGTGAAAATCGGTTTAGTTTGGTTTGGTTCGGTTTCCATCTCACAATAAGTTCATAGATGGTTTCCACATGCCCAAATATCAAAGAACTTGTATAATAACTTATAAATGATGAAACTTAAGTTTTACAACCAAAAAGTTAAAAATAAATTCTTTAAACGAAAGTTCGAATTTCAGTTCGGATCTAGTTTCGGGTAAAGACCGAGGTTAGAATCTACAAACCCATAACCATAGAACATATAATTATGATTTTAGAAACTTAAATCCTACATAAATCATGTTTAAACAATTATTTAACAAAGCTAGTAAAAAACCATTGTTTACGGTTTGGAGCTATTTACGGTTAAACCGAGGCTAGTCTCTTCAAACCCATAACCATGGAACTTGATAAGCAAGATAAGTATAAGTTAAGCATGGTTAGTTAGAAATAATAAAGTTAGATTGCTATATGCGGAAAATATATAACAAAGATCACGAAAGTCCTCCATGTAGCCTTGCCTTACGAGGCCCGAGAATTAACCGAGCGAGGCCGGGAAAGTAACCACCAAAGGTAACAAGGGGTGTATATTATATATATGTTGTGCCATATGGTTCAAGTATTAATTAAGACTAAGATATACTAATAAAAATGAAGAACTAACTTAGTTTGACTTTTGAAGTCAAACTTGACATTAACATGAAAAACAACCTTGAATGATTCTTGAATTTGAGTGAGGAAAGAGTTTATGAGCAGGGATTTATGTGGGAAAGGGTTGAGTATTTATAGGAAGAGCTTAATTTGGTTAAAAAAGTGATTCAGTGGTTAAAACTCGGATTTAATGGACGATAAACCAAACAAGGAGAATAGACAAGCTGGTCTGCTGCAGCTCGCGCTGCGCGGCCCTGTAGGGCTTCCCCGTCGTGCGACGTGGCGGGGTGGGGCTGGAATTATTTTTATAACTTTCAAAATTGACCGAATGGCTCCCGAAGTTCATTTTAAGTGATTTTAACGCGTTTTAAGGCCCGAAAAGGATGTTTTCAATACCCAACAAGTGAAAAAATATTGTAACATAAAAATCATCATTTTGATTAGATCATAAGTTCGGTTTACAAAATGAGTCAGTTTATATGTTAAACGAATACAAAAACAAATACAAACGAAACCCAAATTTGACGAATGTCACACCGGATGTTTTCTGTTTGATTTAGGAATGATGTTGGGATAATCGTATGGGATGATAGATCCATGTATCTCATCATTATGTATTCTTTTATGAATATCCTAGTGATGATGGTACGTGAAGTTCTTGAGAGGTTTCCCATGTTATCTGCTCTTAAATGGTTGGTACATACCTTGTGTACAAGCACTCCACGGGAATATTTTATGATTCTCCTTTCAAGTTTGTTTCTGCTTCTTTTGCTAGATCTTGATTGGCTTTGACTTGTTAGTGCTTGAAAATTGAGTTAGTCATATTTTGGGTTATACTAATATACTGGATTGAGTCCTTAATCTTATTGCTAGTATTCTCTCACTTCCAGTTTTGCTAGAAGAATTTCTGTGAGAGTTTGTGCTTTCTATTTTTTACGTAACTTTTAAAAATAAGTTTAATATTTCAAGAAATTAAAGCATATCTTTTATTTATATTGTAGTTACAAGAGTGCATAAAATTATTACAAATATACTATTAACAACTAGTTAGATCTAATTGTCTACTTATTCTAGCGAATGATCAATTTCTTGATTTTGTTTTCATTTCGGTGTTTTCACTTGTCTCATTTTCTTTTTCCTTCATTTCAGTATCCATTTCTTTCTTGAGTATTATTTCCGCTAATTTGGTAACATTGATTTCATAATGAGTTGAATTATCTTCAATGTTGTTCATTCCTTCGAAGGAATTATAATCCAGGATCATACATTCACCTTGAATGTAAGTAAAGTAAGGATCTTGAATTTCCAGAAAATTAAAATATTCATGTCCTTGAGGATGTTCTTGTGGATTGGTCATTATTTCCTTTCCCTATGACATTATTGGTTTCTTGGATCTACTTAATCCTATTCCATGTATATTCTAGTCTGAACTCCTTGGAATTGGTAGGATCTTAGTATCGAATGAATCTGAATCTTCCTTCATTATTGTTTGGTAAAAATCTTCATAAATGGATACAAGAATTAGGAGTATATATGTTCTCATATATCCCTTTCCTTTACCAGATGGAGGTTGGATTGATCCTTGACTAGAATGATGAGTGGACATCTGCGAGTAGTTGGTTAGGGATACGAGTACACTCTTATCTTATCCATATTGTTAAGACTTATTCGTAATATTTAAACATTCGGTGGTTAAAGCCTAGATACTTATCAACCAAGTACTTAATTCTCTGAAACCTATGGCTCTAACACCAACATGTCACACTCCGACTTTAGGGCTTAGAAGTGTGACCAATAGTCAATACCCATTTTGTAAATATATCAGAGTCGTGGGTTAGTTTTAGCGGAAGACTTTGTTTATAATAAAATATTTATTATTTTGGAAGCTTCTCGGATAATGATATCCGAGTATTTGATTTAGAATTCATGTTTAATCGTATTACAATATTTTTGTAACATTCGTCAATTTTGAACCCGAAGACCCAGCCCGTTGAAAATTTTATTATTATCCGGACTAGTCTGAAATCAATAATTTATTAATTCACTTCCCGCCACTCGGTTTTACTTTTATTTATTAATGAAATATTAGAACTGTCATGAACGTGCAAAATCCACCCTTGACCATGTTCTATCCTAACTTGTTAGCCATCCAAACCCGAGGGACCATTATGAAAATTATTAAAATATCATTTTAATCGCTCCTCTCTTCGCACCGTCGACCCCCCCCCCCCCCCCCCCCCCGGGTAATTTTTGATCCATAAATATGCCGAGAGTCATGGAATTGACCATCCTTACGCGTCAATGAGCCAATTACGCGTTCAATCGTCATGTAAACATGGAATTTCAAGTGACAACCAATTCGTCAATATCACGAGTCGCGCCTCTTAACCTTGGTAACTCTATAAATACTCGTCGTTTATTCAATTAAACTGACATGTACCATCCTCTTAGCATCTCGAATCTAAGCCCTCAAACAATTACACAAAACAGGTCGTCACAGACCGATTTTGTGTCCATGTTCTAGCCGCCACCCTACCTCGTCGTTCTCTTTCATTTCTTAATCATTTAAGGTAATTGAAAGTGAGTTTGTGATTATTTAACATCGTCTTCAAAAACTATATAGAGATAGTCAACTGATTATCGACCAAAAAATTATGACTCTCGTAAAATAATTTTCTGAGTCCGTCACTGCATATGAAAATTGAGGAGCGAAAAATTTAAATGATGAAAGAATGATAGATGAAAAACGTAGACGTGTGTTATAGATGTTGCAATCACAAATCGCCGACCAATATGTTAATGATGTTTAGTTTAAGTTGTTTCATTTTAGTAAATTTAATTTTTAATTTATGTACGCTTTATTTTTTTAGGTTTTTTTTTAATTTAATATATATATGCCTTTTGTTTTTAATTATTTTAATTTCATTTGTAATACATGTAGTGTTATATTATATACTTTATTTTTTTAATATATATTTTTTATTTGAAAGAAAAAAAAAACAAGAAGAAAGTAATGAGTGGAGTATTTTATTGTCAGAGTTAAAGAGAGCAGGGTGGATAAAGTGTGATGAGGTGCTAACATTATACTATATATAGAGTTACAGTATATTTAGGGAGGTCTAATCAGTGGTTATCATGTAACAGCTACTAAGTTCAATTTATTTTAATATTCAGACATCTATTTTGGTATTTAATCATTTGAAACTAACTAAGTTAACAAAAATGTAAGTTGTTGTGGTGGTTTTGTTGTGTTGTTGCAAGTTCTAGCTCCCGAGTTCAAGCCTCTTTGAACTGTCGTTTATTTTTTTACTATTTGTTCATTTGAATGTAATGAAAGAAAAATAAAAGTTGGTGGTGGTATTGTTTTGTTGTTGCAACTTACAAGTTTCGAGTTCGAGCATTCTAGAGGCCATCTTTTTTGTTTTTTTTAAATAGAAATAGATTTATGTATTTATAGATTTCATACTAAATCAAGAAATGAAAAAGTATGGTGGTGTGGTGTTTCGTTTTTAAATTTGTTTTAAATACGTTAGTTGGAGTAATTTTTTTTATTTAGTTTTGATACTGTAAAGAACATTGCATACTAACCGAATTCGTGTCAACTTACAGAAATGACGCTTAGGTATAACCAACACATAACTGCCCAACACGACGGGTGACAACCTAGGAATATAAATGGGAGGAAGGGGAAGAAAGAAGCATACAAGATAGCCTAACGCAGGGCCGGCCCTTGGGAGTTATAGGGTAGTCGACGGCCATAGACCCGAAAGTTTTTTTTTTAAATTATATGTATCTTTATTAAATACAATATGTATATTTAATGATTAAACTCAATTACATAATCACTAGCTTGGTCTAGTGGCAAAGGGATAATACTCTCAACCAAAATGTTATGGGTTTTTGTATGTTTAATCCTATTTTTATACAAAAGTTTTTCACAACCCAAATTATAACCAAGTAAACTCATATAAAAATTAAATTTTTTAAACCAAACAAAATACTCCTTAACTTAAGGGCCAAAAAAGTTTCCATCTTTGACCAAAAGCTTTTTTTGTTTTCTCAGAACCAGCTCTGGCCTGTCATAGAATAGAAACACATTAAATCCTACATCACGTATCATAATGATTACTAGATTAGTACCCGTATTACACACGGTTGAACATATTTAAAAACATAATATATATATATACATATGTATATATATATAAATGTGTGTGTAACATCACATAAATATAAATTTAATGAAATGCAAATGTTGTACTTATAAATAAATTATAATTTTACATGAATTATAAGACATCATAACTTATATAAATCAAATACAAAGATTAACAAAGATAAATGAAAAGTTAAAATATTTTATAACTTACACCATTAGTACAATATTAAGCAAACAAAGGAAATTAGTCTCTAAAACAATAATATAATTCTACAATGTCGATTCAACAAAGCTTCTATCTCAATTTTGATTCAAAAAATAAACTCTTTCTAAGACATTTGTTACACACCAATAACTGTAATGTTTATTACTCTAAGATAATACCCGTGTTTATTTACACATCACTTAAAAACATTTATTGCACATCAATGTTAAAAGATGAACAATATCTAACACATTTCTTTTTATAAGCATATTATAAAATTACGTTACAAAACAAATTATTATGACAATCAAAACCCTAAATTTAGTCTTTCATAATACTATAATTAATTGATATTTAAAATAAAGTCTTAATCAATATTCAATAGATGACTATTAAAGAAACTTTGTAATTAATTAGTAGATGATGTATATGAATATGGTTGATGACTATTAAAGAAAATTTATAATTAATTTTATTTAAACGAATATAAGTTAAAAGTCACAAATAATTTTATTTCTAGTTAGAAATAAGTTATTGAAATAGTTTTGATAACATAGTTAAAAGTGCAACATTTACTAAATAGAGAATTAATTCATACAAGTCAGTTTTTTAAGTTATTTTATTTAATATAACGATAACTTTGGTAATACGATTATTATTGATATAAAATGAACAAATGAAAGTTTAATATATTTAAGCGAACGATTATTATTGATATATTCGTTATTATTGATATCTAGATTAGAGTCCGTGTTACACATTTAAAAATATAAAAACAATGACATAAGAACTTATAAAAAATATACTTAATTTGTTCAAACCTAGGTCATAGTTTCAAATCCATAATAATCCAGCTACTATTTGAACTAACAATATACCAAAACATATTTATAATCTAATAATACAAAATAACAATATGGTATCGAACTACTAATTAAAAGTAACTATAACCCACAACCTTCATCTCCTTAAAAAAATATGAAATTTGAAATAAATGATCAACTTTGTATTGTGAGTCTCTAGGATTTGCTTGGCTGTTGCAAATTCGAATTATTTATAACAAAGGTCAAGCTGGAAATATATATATATATATATATATATATATATATAGTTACTAAATTAGCATATTGAAAAAAATTCCACTTTTGAATTAAATAACCTAGTGAGTGACCCGTGTAACACATGAGCGGGAATTATAGAAAACGTAATATATACATATATGTTTTAAATTAAAACGAATTATAAATGTTATATTTATAAGAACAGGTTATTTTAGATGAATTATAAGGTATTACATGATGAATATTAATTAAACAATAATTGCATCATTTGAAATTAAAAGTAAAACTCCAATATACAATTAATATGTTATAAACCAAATGGATTCATATGTTATAAACAATTACAAAAGTTTAAATAAACATACATATTATAATTATAACATAAGAAATGATTCATAAGATTTTATTTCCGATGTGTTTATGTTTTGAAATGAAAGTACGAAATAATTCGTAGTAGTTGTAGAGATTATAATTTTGGATTTAAAATTGAAATTGATTGGAAGATAATTTTGAATTTCGGTTTGTTAATATTAACAAAATTGTAACTTAGAATTGACTTGTCAAGATTACTAAACTAAGAAACTTGTGATTATTTTATATTTATTTGAATGCATATTTTGATGAATAATAATGGTTAACATTTAATGGTATTAAATGTGGGTGACGTGTATTATAGAAAGGTTATAAAAATGTTATTATATATTTTGAAAAACTATAATCTATATTTATAGAAAGTATAGAGATTTGGTCAACATATTAAAGTTTGTGAAAAAAATCTATATTAATCGGGAAAGTCAAATTGTAGAAATTGTAATAACCGGATTTGTATATTCAGTTATATATGTATATATATATATATTTTAACGTGTAAATTTAGAAATTATTAGAAATACTTACTAATAGGTTTAGAAATTGCTAGAAATACTTACTAATAGGTTTAGAAATTGTTAGAAATACTTACTAATTGGTTTTTGTTTTGTTATGTAAGGCCCCGTTACCAGTAGCCCTACTTTCGTGTTGTATTTACTCATAAACGCAGTTCTAAATATCAGAGTTAATTAAAACATTCGCGGAATATAAAAGCTTTCATAAAACATTTCATAACAAAACACATCTTGTCTTAAAACAACATCTTGTCTTTCAAAATAAACAAAACATTAGACTTAAACGTCTTGAGTCTTCCGATGCCAGCCTCTTATTCAGTGCCACGTGTCTCCTCAAGCGAGCTGCCTCATCCTACTCACCTGCGTGCATACTAAAAGTCAGCTACGCTGAGTGAGTTCTAGTTAATCATACATTATACAATACACATAAACTTATATTCTTTCATTCATACTTTCATACTTTCTTTTGTATTAACTTGCTTTCATATCTTAAGTTATAAAGAGCATTACGCCCTACATTCCTCGAGTATTATTAGGGCTCGGTACCCTCCTTCCTCGAGTATTATTAGGGCTCGGTACCCTCCTTCCTCGAGTATTATTAGGGCTCGGTACCCTCTTTCCTCGAATATTAGTAGGGTTCGGTTCCCTAGTTCTCGAATATTAGTAGGGTTCGATTCCCTCTTCGTTACCATACAACCATACATCATACCTCGAGTATTATTAGGGCCCGGTACCCTCTTCGTAACCATACAACCATACAACCATCCTTTCCTTCTTTAATTAACTTTATCACATTCATACACATAAGCATACGTATCATATTTACCTTATACATAGCGTTACAACCTGACAGTACGTGCAATATCCGAAGATCATTCACGTACCATCAAGCAGTCATTCATACATATCACATTATGCACATAAGGCATACACTTATCTCTTAGGATAAGCGTATTAACAAACATATTGAGTATGCACACAGCCCCGAAAACATAACACATAAATGGGGCTAGAAACTCACCTGAATCCTGTTACGCTCTCCGTTAATAGTTATTCCCTTCTTGAGCTGTGCACGGCTAACTGTATAATATTTACACGTATCAATTAACTACTACTACTCATGTTGTATTTCTATCTTTATATGACCCACAACGAACGGGGGTCCAGGGGCAACACATTTTTCATTAACTGTGTCTAGGGGCGGCAGCCCCTAGCAGGGTCCAAGGGCAGAGCCCCTGGCTGGGGTCGAGTTGCCAGGTCAGCTTGGAAAAATTTTATTTCCATTAACTGTCTTAACACATTTTTCATTAGGTTTTTAATTTATTTTCTAATCGAACTTGACTTTAGGCGAAGTTAAACCTTAGGCGAACTTAGCTTTAGGCGAAGTTAAACCTTAGGCGAACTTAGCTTTAGGCGAAGTTAAACCTTAAGCGAACTTAGCTCAGGCGAAGTTAATTAGTTAGGCGAACTTGCTTGCAAGCGAAGGTAAGCTTGCATGCGAAGTTAAGCTTTGCAGGCGAAGTTATGGCTTTGCAGGCGAAGTTATGGTTTTGCAGGCGAAGTTGCCCAGTTCAGCTACGGGTTTAGTTTTTATCAAGCATTTTGGCGATTTTAATACCCTTGTTATGGTTCGACATCACCCACTACGTTCCCTAACCGTTTCCGGTCGTATATATATCCCGTATATACTATAAAGCTTGGACCTTTAAGTAAAAACGTTCAATACTACGTAAACTTTAAAGGTCAAGAACATACCTTTAGCGCTCGTTCGATCTTGGTTAGCTTTTTTATGCACTCTAGATCTCGTGTAATAAGATCTAATACCATCTAACGTTTACTCTTTCTCGGGTCTTGCTCGTTTATGGTGTGTGTGTGTGTTTGGAGTGTGTAGAGATTATGATGGAAATGAAATGAGGGTTTAGGATTTTAGGTTGGTTTAGGGGATATTTATATCCCTTAAAGCCCATGGACCTAAGGCCCATTCTCATTTAACCCATCTCAATTAATCTAAGTCCATGATCCGTTCTTTACTCGATATTAATTAATTAATAACGCGAAATCACTAAACATAACTTTCTTTATTCAACATTATAAATTTTAGGATGTTACAAGTCTTCCCTCCTTAAAGTGGTTTCGTCCCCGAAACCTAACTATTACATAAACAGAGTAGGGTAAAACTTGCGCATCTCATCCTCGGCCTCCCAAGTAGCATCTGATCCCTTGCGGTGTTTCCATATCACTTTTACCAAAGGTATAATATTGTGATGAAGCTGCTTCTCCTTGCGATCAACGATCTCTATCGGTTGCTCGATGTAGTTCAATTGTTCATCAACCTCAATGTCCATCAATGGCACGTGAGACGTGTCATCAGCTAGACACTTCCTCAGATGAGAAACATGGAAGGTTGAATGAATTCCTTCTAACTCATCGGGTAAATCCAGTTTATAAGCTACTTCACCCACACGATCTACAATCTTGAACGGTCCAATGTACCTCGGACTCAACTTTCCTCTTTTCCTAAAACGGATAATCCCCTTCCAAGGCGAGACCTTGAGCATCACATTGTCACCAACGTTAAACTCAATTGGTCGTCGCCGCTTATCTGCATAAGACTTTTGTCTTTCTTGAGCGGCTTTCATTCTTGCTTTGATCTGATCGAACTTTGAAGACGTTTCTTGAACCACTTCTAGGCTTCCCATTTCTTTCTGACTAATCTCACCCCAACACACCGGGGTTCTACATCGTCTACCGTAAAACATCTCAAACGGTGGCATACCAATACTTGAATGGTAACTGTTGTTATAGGAGAACTCTGCCAGATGCAGATGATCATCCCAACTTCCACCAAAATCTAAAACACAAGCACGTAGCATATCCTCAAGGGTTTAGATCGTCCTTTCAGACTGTCCATCGGTTTGAGGATGATACGCCGTACCGATGTTCAACCTCGTCCCCATAGCTTCATGGAATTTCTTCCAGAACCTCGAAGTAAACCGTGTATCTCTATCATACACGATCGATAACGGTACTCCATGCTTGGTTACAACTTCTTTAATGAACAAGCTTGCTAACGTTTCTGACGAGATGGCCTCTCGTATGGGCAGAAAGTGAGCACTCTTGGTCAAACGGTCCACAATCACCCAGATGGTATCATGTTGCTTAGCTATACGAGGTAGCTTAGTTATGAAATCCATGGTGATGTGTTCCCATTTCCACTCAGGTATCTCTAGCGGTTTCATCTTCCCATAAGGCTTTTGGTGTTCGGCTTTGACTTGTAAGCAAGTTAAGCACTTACTAACATAATCCACAACATCATTCTTCATTCCTGGCCACCAGTAATCTCTTTTCAAGTCTTGGTACATCTTTGTAGCTCCAGGATGGATTAAGTACCTTGACTTATGAGCTTCATCTAAGATTCGACTTCTAAGATCACCATGGCGTGGGATCCACATACGGTCGAACCTAGCCTTAACTCCATGAGTGTTTTCCATCAACTCATCTTGCTGGCCATAAATCCTTTCTTTCTTTACTAACACTTCATCTACTAACACCTCTGACTGCACCTTGATGATTTCTTCAAAAATACTTGGGTTCATGATCAACTTGTATGACTTCACTGTTGCAAGGACTTCCTCGTTCTTACGACTTAACGCGTCAGCGACTACATTAGCTTTACCGGGATAGTACTTAATGTCGCAGTCATAATCCTTAATCAACTCCAACCATCTTCTCTGCCTCATGTTCAATTCTTTCTGCTCGAAGAAGTACTTTAAACTCTTATGATCTGTATAAATAGTACACTTAGTACCATACAGGTAATGCCTCCATATCTTTAAGGCATGCACTACTGCCGCTAGCTCTAAATCATGCGTCGGATAAGTACTTTCGTGGACTTTCAACTGTCTAGACGCGTAAGCTATCACCTTCCCTCGTTGCATCAACACACAACCTAGCCCTTGATGTGAGGCATCAGCACAAATAAACTAAATCCTCGTCACCATCGGGTAGAGCAAGGATTGGAGCTTGCGTGAGTCTCTTCTTCAATTCCTCAAAGGCTTTTTCTTGAAACTTTCCCCAACTGAATACTATCGACTTTCGGGTCATACCGGTCAGCGGTGCGGCTATCTTGGAGAAACCTTCGATGAATCTCCTATAGTAGCCAGCTAACCCTAGGAAGCTTCGTATATCAGTCGGATTCTGCGGAGTCTTCCAATTCGTTATCGCTTCAATCTTAGCTGGGTCCACGGTAATCCCTTCAGGATTAATCACGTGACCTAAAAATTGCACTTCTCTTAACCAGAATGCGCACTTCGAAAACTTGGCATACAACTTCTCTTTCTTTAGAGTCTCCAATACCTCTCTCAGATGCTCAGCATGGTCAGACTCGTTCTTTGAATAAATCAATATATCGTCAATGAAAACGATAACCGACTTATCCAACATCGGCCGACACACCCTATTCATCATGTCCATAAATGCTGCAGGAGCATTTGTTAGACCGAATGACATTACGAGGAACTCGTGTGTCCATACCACGTTCGGAACGCTGTCTTAGGGATGTCTGCCTCCTTCACCTTCAGCTGATGGTAGCCTGATCTGAGATCTATTCGTGAGAACAAACTTGAACCTTGCAGTTGGTCAAACAGATCATCAATCCTTAGCAAAGGATATCTATTCTTTACCGTAAGCTTATTCAACTCACGATAGTCTATGCACATTCTCATACTTCCATCCTTCTTTTTCACGAACAACACTGGTGCGCCCAACGGGGAAACACTTGGTCTTATGAAACCTTTGTCGAGGAGTTCTTGCAGTTGGGACATCAATTCTTTCATCTCGGACGGTGCTAGACGGTAAGGCGCTTTCGCGACAGGTTGGGCTCCTGGTACTAAATCTATCTGAAATTCTATCTCTCGCTCCGGTGGCAACCCCGGAAGATCCTCAGGGAATACTTCTGGGTAGTAGCGCACAATAGGAACATCTTTCATTTCTTTCGTCTCGGCCGTAGCGTTGACGATATACGCCAGGTAGGCACAACACCCTCGCCTTAGCAAACCCTCAGCTTTTATCATCGAAATGACATTAAGCCCAGAACTTTCCTTATCACCATAAACCGTCACCGCACTACCATCCAAGGACTTTAACCTTATTATCCTACTCTTACATACTATCTGAGCCTCAAACTCAGACAACCAATCCATCCCCAAAACCACATCGAACCCTCCTAAGGTCATAACATACAAGGTAACAGGGAACTCATGTCCCTCCAATTCTATCCTACAGTTCTTAACCATTTTCATTATTTTAACCGAAGTGTCACTAGCGGTTTCTACTATAAGAGTCTCAGACACTCGGCAACATTTCATTTTAGCTAGTTTACTAAATGGTGTGGCTACGAAACTTTTGTTTGCGCCCGAATCAAATAATACAGTAGCGGAAACACCGTTCACTAGAAACGTACCTGTGACAACATCCGGAATCTGCTTGGCTTGTTCTTGGGTCAGCATGTAGGCTCTAGTTCTTGGCCTAGCTTGATCGGCATCCTTCCTTCCACTACCTCCAGCTTCACCCTCGGTGCATTCTCTAGCAAAGTGACCTGTCTTACTACACTTGTAGCATGCAGGCTTAGAACCGCACTCATGAGCATAATGACCTGCCTTCCCACACTTGTAGCAAACATTCGACCCAACTCTACACTCTCCAGCATGCATCTTTCCACACTTATGACATGTATCCGACCCCTTTCCCCACCTACAGTCACCACTGTGTGCCTTGCCACAAGTCTTGCACGACCTGTTCTCCCAAACTCTCGGCTGCTTGTTCTTAGGGTTCCACATCTGGGTACCGGGTCGTTTAGCAGGAGCGACCCATTTCATCTCTTTCTTCTCGTCTCCCACCACCACATCATCCGCAGCCAGGTCTGCATAGACCATCTCTGCGAGTTCGACAGCAGAATCGAAAGTAGCAGGTTTACTTGTCCTGACTAACATGCGGACTCTCTGTGGTAATCCCCTCACATAACACTTGATTCTCTTAGTCTCTGTGCTGACCATATCGGGTACCAACCTAGACATTCAGTTGAACTCTGTAGTGTACTCACGATGTGTCATCGTCCCAGCTTTCAAGTTCAGGAACTTCATCTCCGCCCTTTCAACCTCGGCGTCAGCACAGAACTTCTTCATCACTAATTCCTTCAGATCCTCCCACTTCATCGCTTTTATCCCTTCACGGGTCTTCCTCTGCTCCACACTCTCCCACCAATACATAGCCTCATCTTCAAACGATTGGGTGGCATAACCGACAGCTTGGTCAGGACGACACTCGCTGATTCGGATAATTTTATCCATGGCGGTTATCCACTGAAGAGTAGCGATTGCGTCTCCTAAACCAGTCAGCTTAGGTGGGTCGCAACCTTTGAAGGACTTATAGTTGCAACCGCCTAGCCCCTCTTCCTATCATCAACTTTCGCAGACCTTACCTCACTTGAATCACCCTTTTCCCTCTCATCATCTTTCCTACCATTACCACCTGCCCCTTCAACAGTTCTTTCATGGCTTCCAGCAGACCCTCCCGGAGTAATATTCTTCACAGCAGTGGCTACAGCTTGAACAATAGCTGCTTGAATTGCGGGATCCAGTTGAACCCCTTCGTTGTTGACCGGACCTCCTCCAGCTGCACTCCCCTCATCTCTGGTGTTGGAAGCTGTCTCAACCGAAGGTTGCTGGACACGACGAGGCCTGCCGCGTCGTCCAGTGCGACCTCCAGCTCCAACAATGTCTCCAGCTCCAGCCATCGTATTCTAAAAGGGAAAACAAAACATCATCACTCAAGGAACTATTTAGTACAAGGATAGCAAGGCTAACAGGTAATACCAGTGGCCAGCTGTGACTAGCTGATCACGTTGCTTTCCGTGTCCTGTACACTTCCCTTTATGAGTCTCTTTGTGCTGGTTCTACTTAAGCAGTTAGTCAAATCAAACAATCAATTATTCCTATCCCTGTCGTTCACATATCTTTTCTTTCTCATTAACATATATCATTTAATCATACACTTTTCCTTTACTGATCTTGCTTGAGCGACACATGGCATTCTTGAACTGGCATCTTCTTTCCTTTCTTACTTAAATCCCATTTTCTGTTCGAGTCTAAGCATGTAGGATGCTAAAATCTCTCGAACTTTGCTCTGATACCAACTTGTAAGGCCCCGTTACCAGTAGCCCTACTTTCGTGTTGTATTTACTCATAAACGCAGTTCTAAATATCAGAGTTAATTAAAACATTCGCGGAATATAAAAGCTTTCATAAAACATTTCATAACAAAACACATCTTGTCTTAAAACAACATCTTGTCTTTCAAAATAAACAAAACATTAGACTTAAACGTCTTGAGTCTTCCGATGCCAGCCTCTTATTCAGTGCCACGTGTCTCCTCAAGCGAGCTGCCTCATCCTACTCACCTGCGTGCATACTAAAAGTCAGCTACGCTGAGTGAGTTCTAGTTAATCATACATTATACAATACACATAAACTTATATTCTTTCATTCATACTATCATACTTTCATACTTTCTTTTGTATTAACTTGCTTTCATATCTTAAGTTATAAAGAGCATTACGCCCTACATTCCTCGAGTATTATTAGGGCTCGGTACCCTCCTTCCTCGAGTATTATTAGGGCTCGGTACCCTCCTTCCTCGAGTATTATTAGGGCTCGGTACCCTCTTTCCTCGAATATTAGTAGGGTTCGGTTCCCTAGTTCTCGAATATTAGTAGGGTTCGATTCCCTCTTCGTTACCATACAACCATACATCATACCTCGAGTATTATTAGGGCCCGGTACCCTCTTCGTAACCATACAACCATCCTTTCCTTCTTTAATTAACTTTATCACATTCATACACATAAGCATACGTATCATATTTACCTTATACATAGCGTTACAACCTGACAGTACGTGCAATATCCGAAGATCATTCACGTACCATCAAGCAGTCATTCATACATATCACATTATGCACATAAGGCATACACTTATCTCTTAGGATAAGCGTATTAACAAACATATTGAGTATGCACACAGCCCCGAAAACATAACACATAAATGGGGCTAGAAACTCACCTGAATCCTGTTACGCTCTCCGTTAATAGTTATTCCCTTCTTGAGCTGTGCACGGCTAACTGTATAATATTTACACGTATCAATTAACTACTACTACTCATGTTGTATTTCTATCTTTATATGACCCACAACGAACGGGGGTCCAGGGGCAACACATTTTTCATTAACTGTGTCTAGGGGCGGCAGCCCCTAGCAGGGTCCAAGGGCAGAGCCCCTGGCTGGGGTCGAGTTGCCAGGTCAGCTTGGAAAAATTTTATTTCCATTAACTGTCTTAACACATTTTTCATTAGGTTTTTAATTTATTTTCTAATCGAACTTGACTGTAGGCGAAGTTAAACCTTAGGCGAACTTAGCTTTAGGCGAAGTTAAACCTTAGGCGAACTTAGCTTTAGGCGAAGTTAAACCTTAAGCGAACTTAGCTCAGGCGAAGTTAATTAGTTAGGCGAACTTGCTTGCAAGCGAAGGTAAGCTTGCAAGCGAAGTTAAGCTTTGCAGGCGAAGTTATGGCTTTGCAGGCGAAGTTATGGTTTTGCTGGCGAAGTTGCCCAGTTCAGCTACGGGTTTAGTTTTTATCAAGCATTTTTGCGATTTTAATACCCTTGTTATGGTTCGACATCACCCACTACGTTCCCTAACCGTTTTTGGTCGTATATATATCCCGTATATACTATAAAGCTTGGACCTTTAAGTAAAAACGTTCAATACTACGTAAACTTTAAAGGTCAAGAACATACCTTTAGCGCTCGTTCGATCTTGGTTAGCTTGTTTATGCACTCTAGATCTCGTGTAATAAGATCTAATACCAACTAACGTTTACTCTCTCTCGGGTCTTGCTCGTTTATGGTGTGTGTGTGTGTTTGGAGTGTGTAGAGATTATGATGGAAATGAAATGAGGGTTTAGGGTTTTAGGTTGGTTTAGGGGATATTTATATCCCTTAAAGCCCATGGACCTAAGGCCCATTCTCATTTAACCCATCTCAATTAATCTAAGTCCATGATCCGTTCTTTACTCGATATTAATTAATTAATAACGCGAAATCACTAAATGTAACTTTTTTTATTCAACATTATAAAATTTAGGATGCTACATGTTACGTTTTAACGTAATTAAGTCTATTTATATTATAGATTTAATCTTCCATAAATGGTACATTTTATTATAATATAAGATGTAAATATATATTCCATGTTAATTTTAGTCAAATCATTATTAAGGAAGATTAATTATCATTATTTCGTGATTTACTTATTTACTTATTTATCGATTATGTAAAATATATTATAAATAGAAATGATAAATAAATTTATAAATTAAAACATATTATAATATAAATAGAAATCATATCGTTTTTTAATTGATCAAAATACGGTAATAAAAGTAATTTTTCTTTAGTTTTAGTCAACTTATTATTATGTAAATTTTTGATAAATATTTTCAAATTAACTTATACAAAGAATAACTATATGGATAATAATTTTCAAATTATTTTAGTCAACATATACCAAAATATATATATGGATACTTATTTTTCAAATTAACTTTAATATTCGAACGACTTACCTTAATTCGTCTAGTTATTTACTTATTTAGAGTTCCTATTACATTATATGACATTAGGGATGTCAATGGGTCGGGTTTGGGTCGGGTTTAGGTATTTCCAAACCCATACCCGGTAATTAAAGTCCATCCCAAACCCGTCAGGTTTTAATCGGGTAATTACCCGTCGGGTTTCGGGTTTTCCCATCGGGTTTCGGGTTTCCTATCGGGTTTTAATAAAATACCTGTCGGGAATACCTGGCTCAAAACCCGTCGGGTTTTGACAAAATATAACTAATCGATTACAAAGATGGTTATCGTAAATATAAAAATATCTCAAATAATAAACATAAACAAGTTTCGACAAATAATATATATGGAATATAGTATATATATAATATAATAAGCTATGTTGGGTCGGGTATATAATCGGGTAAATGGGTTTATGTTATCGGGTAATCGGGTCGGGTAATTGGGTATATTAGAAATCCCAAACCCGTGAAAAATTTTAAAACTAATCTCAAACCCGTCCCAAACCCTAATGGGTCGGGTATTACCCGTCCCATATATGTCGGGTTTCGGTTTTCCCAACGGGTTTGGGTTTCATTGTCATCCCTATATGACATCTATGATATTCAAATATAACATCATATGAAAAAAAAATTATGCTTGTAAAAATTAAGTTATTTTTTATTAACTTGTACAAAAAATATAACAAATTAACTTATTTACTTGATGGTCAAAAAACATTAAAATTAAGTTTAATATTAAGTTGAATATTTTCGAATAGCAAATAAACTTATTCACTTTGACTGTCAAGTAATTATTTTGAAATAATTCAAATTAAATTAAAAATTTGTTTGTTTATAAATTAAGGAAAGTCAAAGTATATAAAATGTGTTAATGGGATAATTAAAGTATATAAATTACAATATTCATGTTAATTAGGTTATTTAAACAAATAAGGAAAGTCAAACTAAATAAATTGTATTAATGAGATAATTCATGTCTAATAGATTAACACACGCCGGAAAAAAATACAGATCAACTAATCTCGGATCTACGATATACAGTAATATTTTCTTTTATGTAAAAAAATTTAAAATGAATATACATGAATATTCAAAATGAAATATAAATCAATATTAAAATTTAAATAAATACATATTATAAACTCATGATCAATATGGTTTTTAATATATGTTTTTTAAGTAAGTTTTGATATATTATTATCTAAATTTATGATAAAAATTTTCAAATTAACTTATACCAAAAATAAATATAAGAATAATAGTTTTTAAATTATTTTAGTCAACATATACAAAAAATATATGGATACTTATTTTTCGAATTAAATTTAATATTTTCAAACGACTTACCTTAATTCGTCTAATTATTTACATATTTATTTTCAAACGACTTATCTAAATTTACTTATTTACTTTAATAATAACGTTTTACGTTTAATACTTGAAGTAAAGGTATAACATTCATACCAAAAAAATTTGTACTTTGTAATTTGTACCACGAATTATGATTATATACCAAAAAATTTATTGTTATTATAAAAATAATTAATTAATATTCACGTTAACTATAAAGTAATCAACTTGTAATTGGTAATTTGTACCACGAAGCATGGTTATATACCAAAAAATTTATTGTTATTATAAAACTAATTACTTAATATTCACTTTGACTATAAAGTAATTAATTTGTAATTTGTACCAAGAAGTATGCTTATATACCCAAAATATATGGATTACCTTAATTCAAACGAATTTAAATTTATTATTCAAAATATATGGATTACCTTAATTACCAAGAAGTAATTAATTTAATGTATTTAAATTTAATATTTAAACGAATTACCTTAATTCGTCTAATAATTTACATATTTCCTTATTTACTTATTTACTTTAATATTAACGTTTAAACTTTAATATTTGAACTAATAATATAACATTTTAATTAATTTATTGTTATTATAAAAATAATTAATTAATATTCACGCTGACTATAAAATAATTAATTTGAAATAATTCAAATTAACTTTAAAATCAGCTTGTTTATAAATTAAGGAAAGTCGAAGAATATAAAATGTTTCAATGGGATAACTAAATCACAATATTTATGTTAATGAAGTTATTTAAAACAATAAGGAAAGTCAAACAAAATAAATCGTATTAATGAGATAATTCATATAATATTTGAACTAACAATAAAACATTTTAATTAATTTATTGTTATTATAAAAATAATTAAATAATATTCACGCTGACTATAAAATAATTAATTTGAATAATTCAAATTAACTTTAAAATCGGTTTGTTTATAAGTTAAGGAAAGTCAACGAATTAAGGAATATTGGAAAGTCAAACAAAATAAAGGAATATTGATAATTCATATAATAAAACAATAAGGAAACTCAAACAAAATAAAGGAATATTGGATTTTAATAATCCCTATTGAATGGTATTAGCCGATAATAATCCCTATTCATTTTATAACCACTGATGGTCCCAAATTCAAAAACGTTGGCCCTCAATAGTCCCCCGTTAAATATGACTTAACGGCGTTATAGTTTCTTCTGAATTTCATACCAATGTTTTAGGGCTTTTGATCGTTAGGAGGATACGAGTCGATTGGTATAAAACTTAGTTCGAAACAGTGATTCAAAATGACGAAGCAGTGCTTCAATTCGGGTGTTTGAATTTACAATTAACCAGAATCAAGTCGTTTAGATCATTGTTTGGAGCTAAGTTTTATATCAATCGACTCGTATCTTCCTTCCGATTAATATCCCTAAAAAGTTTGTTTGAAATTCGGAAAAAAGTATAACGTCGTTAAGTCCTTTTTAACGGGGGACCATTGGGGCCCAACTTTTTTGAATTTGGGACGCCAGTGGCGATAAAATGAATAGGGATTATTATCGGCCAATACCATTCAATAGGGATTATTAAAATCCAATATTCCCAAAATAAATGGTATTAATGAGATAATTCATATAATATTTGAACTAACAATAAAAAATTTTAATTAATTTGTTGTTATTATAAAAATAATTAATTAATATTGACGTTGACTATAAAATAATTAATTTGAAATAATTCAAATTAACTTTAAAATCGGTTTCTTTAAACATCTATAAAATAAAGTTAATGAAGTTATTTAAAACAATAAGGAAGGTTAAACAAAATAAATGGTATTAATGAGATAATTCATATCGAATAGATTACAACACGCCGAAAAAAAATATAGATCAAACTTATCTCGGATCTCCGATATACAATGGTATTTTAGTTTTTATAAACACAATAAGATGAATATACATGAATATTAACAAATTAAAAAAATAAAATATACATCAACATTAAAATTAAAATCTATACATACTATAAACTCATAATCATTCCATGAAATTAAATTATATGAGTTGGTAATTACCTGAAATAATAAAAAAAAATATGAATATTGATATTATGGATTATTTTAATTATAATTAATAACAGGAATATTTTACAGGTGTTAATGGAAAAAACGAAATTTAAAGATGTTACCGGAAAAAAAATTGTATAATCTGTGACACTCACCGGAAAATGTTACCTGAAATAATAAAAAAGAATATTAATATTGATATACGGATCATGTTACCGAAAAAAGTTACCGGAAATACTTACCTGAAAAACGTAACAATGGAATATAAGATTTTGATTAACAAACTAAAATGAAATCCTCAGCAAATTAAATGGGTAAATAACCTGAAATAATGTAAAACAACCATTGTTATAGGTATAAAACATAGCCGGAAAAAATGTAACGGAAAATCTTGCCGGAAATACTTACCGGAAAAACGTAAAACGTCCACATATCACCTTCATAGCCGTTTATGATTTACAACCAAAACTGATTTTAATAAAATCAGTTAACAATGAGAATAAACATAAAAAGTTTAACAGAAACAATAACCGGAAAAAAATAAGGTGGTCGGAAAAAATAGATAAACCATAGGAAGTTTATTATAAAATACAAACTTACCGGGAAATTGATACAAATGTTGAATGATATTCGCCGGAATATATTAATAGGTGAAAGAGATAAAATGTTGAATATGGTAAAAAATTAAGAAATGTTATGGTTTAAATATAGGTTAGTGGATGAGTTGACATGCTTAAGAAAGGTAATGGGTGACATGGTAATGATGTAGCATCCTATGTGGACACCCTAGAATTATGACATGTAGAAATTACTCCTTGCTTTAATAGTATGTATAGATTTTATGTAAGGCCCCGAACCCAGTAGCCCTAGTTTAACGTCGGATTTACTCATAAACACAGTTATACCAATCAAAGTTTAATAAAACTTTTCGCGGAATATAAAACATTAATCATTTGTTACAAAACATTAAATCTTTTCTTTGATACCAAAACCCAAAACATTATATTTAAACATCTTTACTTCTATCTTCGCATGCCAGCCGTTCAATCCAAGCCATGTGCCGTCCTCATGCTAACGCTATAGTCAGCTCACCCGCGTCCATACTAAAAGTCAGCTACGCTGAGTGAGTTCTAGTTAATCAAGCAACTTATCATACAACCACTACATGTATCATATACGTATCCGAAGACACGTAGTTCACTATCTAACCTGCTCACCTTACCACTTAGCCTCTTATTTACACCTACCACTTTGCCACTTTGCCACTTTAATAACGTATAACGTTATGCCACTTTGCCACTTTAATGACGTAGTCATGTATAGGCTTATCCTACCACGTACTATCGTCATGCCACTAACACTCTTACTAGACTCTTGCCACTTCTAACACACTCTACCTTTACTTGTCTACAACACGCTTCATATCATTTACATAATAAGCAAGTCACATCATAGCATTCATACACACTAAAACCACTTGACAATCACTATCCTTGGCGATACGTGCAATATCCGAAAATCGTTCACGTACCGACAAACATTATATAATAGCTACCTCGTATAACATCTATAGCATACACTTACCACTTAAGGTAAGTGTATTCACACTTCACATCGAGTATGCACATAGCCCCGAAAACATAACAAGGAAATGGGGCTAGAAACTCACCTGAATTTGGTTACTTCTTCTGCTACTGGTTATTCCTTCTCGAGCTGTGTGCGTCTAACTGTTTAATAATTGAATATCAAATACTACTCTAGCCATTCTCATTACTACTTAATTAGTCTTACGTGTCTAAGCCGATTTTACTTCATTGAATCATTACCCGGTTAGTTAATCGTTACTCGTTAATCCTTTAAGGGAATCTTTCAAAAATTATCAAAGTCCAAGGGCTACTATGTAATTATCTCATTCCTTTCTAAGTACAGGGACCATTCTGTCATTATGCTAAACTTCTAGTTTAACTATAACCTTCAACGGACGGGGGTCCGGGGGCAGCGCCCCTGGAAGCGGGGTTCTAGAGGCGGCAGCCCCTAGCAGGGTCCAAGGGGCAGAGCCCCTGGCTGGGGTCGAGCTGCCAGGTCAGCTTGGAAAAAAAATTATTTCCATTAACTATCTTATCACATTTCCCACTAGGATTTGAAATTATTATTTTATTCACCATCTCATTCTCAATAACGAATTAAGTGTAATTCGTTATCAGATCACATTCTAATTCGCTACCCAGATCACATTCTGATTCGTTATCCATTCTTAGTTGATTCGTTAATCTAGTTCGTCATCTTCCATAACGAATTGGGCCTTAACGAATCAGTCCATAACGAAACAGTCCCTCTAACGAATCGCCCATCTAATTCGTTATCTTCTCTAACGAACTGGCTATAACGAATGAAGGTTGATTCGTTACCTTTTCCCCTAACGAAACAGACACGAACTAGAGCTAATTCGTTACGCTCCCTCGGGCGAACTAGTTAGCGAATCACCTCTGGTTCGTTAGTCTTCTGTTAGCGAACTAGGGTTAGGTCAGGGAATATCAGAACATTCCCTGACATACCTTACCTCGTATTAACTTTTCCGGCGCCGCCGCCGAAAAGCCGCCGGAAAACCGCGGATTTGCCGGGAAAACGTATTCCAGCACCGTTTTCACCGTTTTTCGTCCCGTTCGATCCAGATCTGAGCTAGGGTGACCCCTAAGCTCATCTTAGGTTCGGTTTATACCCGATTCCACCGGATCTCGTGACTTTAACGGTTTAACGGTGTCGGCTCCTCGTTTCGCAACTAGATCTAACGGTTTTGAACCTCTACAATATCATACTAACATTACCTCGGGTCGGAACTCGGTTCTCGTTCTTCTTCTTCTTGGTTTCGGCTTAGAGAGAGTAAGATGAGAGAGAGCTAAGTGTGTGTTTTGGTGGTGTATGGAATATGAGAAATGAATGATAATTGGTGATTTAGGGTTTATATAATTATGGATCATGGGCTTAGGCCCATGGTCTTTCCTTCTTTCCTTCATAACCCAAGTCCATAACCCATATCCATTACCCAACACTAGCCCGACCCATACCAACTCCTACTCTATTTATTTTTTTCCCATAACTCGAGTAAACTTTCCTTCTATTATTAAATAATATAATTATTATTATTTTGGAAATTTTGGAATGTTATATTTTAATAAATAAATATATTGTCAGCAGTGACAGATAAAATAGTTTACTCGCATTTAGTTTTATAAGAAACTAATTGCTTATTTTAAGCTGGTAAAACGTCAAGGCATCATACTGGGCCACCTTGATATTCATATAATCAAATATTACATATTTTAATTATGTGTTTATTAGTGTTAGGATTTCCTTAATATTTTCTGTATTTCTGTGTATTTTACCTAATCTCGTATTCACGTTGTTTGATACTCAAATCTTGCTAATCCTTGTTTATTTCTATATATTGATATTAAATTATGTTTTGGACGGTAAATATTACTCCTACTCTATTACACTAATTAATCTAAATTACACTTGATAACCAGATGTTTTAGTCATGCAAAAACCCAATTAAATTATATTGTTAGAGTAAGTAGTGTATCGTATCTATAAGGAGCACGTGATGAGTAGTATGCAATATGTTTGATTATTTAAATTAAAGTTAATAATTGTTAATCTAGAGTAGACAATCAATGTCAAGCCGAATTTGAAAAATTGATTATCAAAACAACTAAAAAAACAAATTACTTTTCAGTTGTGAAAATTAAAAACAGTGATAAAATAAATTACTTCTTACTTGTAAATCACTATAAAGAAAAACAGTCGTGTTCAAGTTTAGCAAATAGGCAGTTCAACTAACATAATCTTAAATAGGAAATCACTTAGACATGTTAAACTTGGACAACCCAGTTCAGTTAATTAACCAATCCAGAATTAAATTATTCCTAGTTAAGAGAAATCGATAAACGATGATTTTAATAATATCAAAAACATAGCCAGACTGATTAAATAAATTGAACACACAATTGAATCCAAAAATAACGTGCCTACAAAATTCAGTTATAATCCAAGAACAATAATGCATTTGTAGTCGAATAAAAATGGATTTATGTCCTTTTCTTTTGCTCCATCATGGGTCACAAATATGCCTTTTCTTTTGCTCCGTCATGGGTCACAATTAATATGCAGTATCAAAACAAACATCTATTTATTAGTTTCCTTTAATTTGATTTCATTTCAAATAAAAATAAATGTTGTATATTTAATTTTCCAAATCTTATACTTTACGTTGTTACTATAATTATACTAAGTTCATATACTTAAGCTCATTTTCTTTATAACCAACTCAATATAAAAAAAAAACCTAATACACAATATTTATTAATAGCATCAATGCATTTTATAAATAATTAACGTGTAAATACTAGTACGTAAAATGTATAGAACAACACTCTTGTCCAAGTTTGAACCTATGGCATCCCATTTAAATATGAACGTCTCTACCAAATGGTTTAGCCTCGTATTAACATATTAGCTAATATGTATAAAAGACTTTGGTGCCGCTAAGCCTCGATTGGGCCAAGTGGTGGCACCGTATTTGTCCAAACAAATTTATTGTTTTTAGTTCCGGTATCGTAATGGAAACAGACCGAATGTCGATTCTTTTTTTTTAAATATGATACTATAACGAACGTAACAGAAACTGGCCGGATTTTTTTATTTCTTATTTTTGATATCGTAACGAACATGGCAGAAACCATCCAAGTTCTCATAGATTGACCCAACACATTACCCTAACGTCCAGGACCAACAACGCTCGTGTTTTACTAATGTTCAGGCTTTACTGAATCACCTCCTCAACCCCCAGAACCGACAATGCCCGGGTTTAACCAACCTAGTAAATATTTTTTAAAATTTGTTAAAAATAAATAAATTATAATACGTTCGAGTGTTGCTACTTTTGGATTATGTTAAATATTTTAAATTGGCGAATTTAGTTTTTGGTTTAGTTCCGATACTGTAACGAACATAACCAATATCAACCAAATTTACGTTGACTCGCCACTACAGCGCCCAAATAAACGATTCTGACTTGCGTAATCTATATTATATAAGACTTTTATAAGCTATATTATACTACATATTAAAACCAAAACTGATGGCTACAGTAAAGTTTGAATCTGTACATTTTCGGTTCCTTGCTTTATTAAAAATAATTATATTCAACTCTTTGGTGTTTTGTGTAAATGAGTTTTGTATTTTATCACTTGTTGTATGAGTGAAGTTTGACTTGCATTTCCGGTCCTTCACTTGACACTAGAAATGGTTTTGTTTTAAACATATAATTTAGTTTTGTACATGATTGGTCTATGTAGAACGGTCTGTTTTACACACTATAGCGTGGCTGTTTTGCACACCAACTCCCAATTAAAAACAAGGAAAATTTGTTTTGAATATTATAAAATGCACATAATTGAGAATTATGAACATGAAAATTATATATATATATATATATATATATATATATATATATGGTAAGGATCCTAAAAGAACCCTTTGTATATTGAGAACTTTGAAAACCATTTTGGACTACTAAAAACACCTTTAAAAAATATTTAAAAAATCATAAAACAAAAAATAATAAAAAATTTTAAAAAGTAAAAAAAACCAAAATTCTTATATTCCATTCCGGTTTCATTAAAAAATAAAAAATAAATAAATAAAATTAAAAAAAAACGTCGTATTATACACATATAATTTTATATAATCTATAGTTACGTAATATACACATATGTACAGTATCATTTAGCTTAAATTATACACATGTGTACAAAAAAAACATGTAAATGTACATATATGTATATATTATACATATGTGTATATAACTTAGCGAAACCGAGTTTTTTATATGAAACCGGGATGATAAAATAAGAATTTTGGTTTTTTTTACTTTTTTGATTTTTGTGTTTTTTTTTTATTTTATGATTTTTTTTATTTATGGGTTTTTTGTTGTCCAAAATGGTTATCATGGTTCTCAATTTCAAAAAAGTTCTCTCATGATCCTGATCATATATATATATATATATATGTATATATATATATGTATATATATATATATGGGAGGGTTATCCTAAAAATAAGAAGTTTCCTAGGAAGACTAGGAATAAATCATATCCATTGGATCATGTTAATCAATGGTTGAGATTTAAAATTTCCAATAACCGACATAGTTTCCTAAAATTGTTTTTCACCATCATTTGTAATGTCAAATGTCAAAATTTTGTTGGTTTTTACCATTCCTAAGAAACTCCTTATTCTTATTTGAACCCTTATATATATATATATATATATATATACATATATATATATATATATATATATATACTTTATACTAAACTTGAGAGCGCTTATTTATGTGCATATAGGCATGTTACATTTGAATCTTATTAGTGTTTATTGTTTTTATGTTTTCTAGTTTGTTGAAGCCTATTTACCTTTGATATTTGAGATACAACGTAAATATTTGTGGTTTGATGGATTTTGATGTCGTTTGCGCGGTGCAACGGGCGGGTAAACCCCTAGGTTAATTAAAACTACATTAAAACACACTAAAACACAGGATAAGGTTAAAATACAAAGTATAATAAAAATTAAAAGTTTGAGAAAAAATCTAATCCATTGATTTTAAATTTGGATGATGAAAATTAATTTAAGAGTAAAAATTGATGAGAATGACATGAAGGTAATAGCTCACTTATGATGAATTTTTCTCTCTACATGCAATACACATGTCAATTCCTTCATCATTTTAAAACGTTTATAACTTTTTCATACGACATTATTTTAAATAGATATTTTACCATAATAACAAACATTTTTTTATCTTTAATATGAATATCATATTATAATATAAATATAAAAACAAAAAGTTAGTAGGTTTTTTTATATTGTTTTATGTGGTTGTCCATTGTGTTTTTTATTGAGTTTTTCTATGCATTGTGTTATATATTTTGGTCATTATGTTTTCAACTGGTATTTATATTAAAGATAAAAATTAAAACAAAGATTACGTGTCCTTTTTGTTCGTCATTGTGTCTTTTTGCTCAACATTTACCATTCTACTTATCATTGTGTTTAAGTCATCATGCTCAACATTCACCTAAGTTGAGAAAAATAATATTATATTCATTGTGTATTACGTTCAAGTCATTGTGTAATGTGTAGATTCTATTGTGTTTTATGTTTCAGGTCATTGTGTTATATGTATTTACCATTGTGTCTTACGTTTCAGGCCATTGTGTTATATGTATTCATTATTGTGTTTTACGTTTCAGATTATTGTGTAATATGTATTCATCATTGTGTTTTATGTATTATATAATTTGTTTGTATTTTTCATTATATTTACATATTATTACACAACAGTATTATTAGTATTAAAAAACACAATGATCCGTTGAAAGACACAATGGTCAAAAAAACACATTGACAAACAGAAAGACACCCTGACGAAAAAAAGACATAATGGTAAGCAAAAAGACACAATGACGTAAAAAAATTATTTTTATATAACAAAATCATACTTATATTAAAGATAAAAAAATGTTTGCTATTATGGTGAATTTTATTTAAAAAAATCATATGAAAAAGTTATAGACGTTTAAAAATTATGAGGAATTAATATGTGACTTTCATGTGGAGAGAGAAAATATGTACTATTAGTTTATACCGATTTTTGTTTGATCTATACTGACACATGTTAGTTGGTTATAATTTTTCACACTTCTCATTTTTGTTTTGTAGAATAACTCAACCCTTAAAATACAAAAACGTTATTTATAGCGGAGATTAGGGCTGTAAACGAGCCGAGTCGACTCGAGCCAGAGTGTGCTTGTGTAAGGCCCCGTTACTGGTAGCCCTACTTTGGTGTTGGATTTAACAAAATCATACTTATATTAAAGATAAAAAAATGTTTGCTATTATGGTGAATTTTATTTAAAAAAAATCATATGAAAAAGTTATAGACGTTTAAAAATTATGAGGAATTAATATGTGACTTTCATGTGGAGAGAGAAAATATGTACTATTAGTTTATACCGATTTTGTTTGATCTATACTGACACATGTTAGTTGGTTATAATTTTTCACACTTCTCATTTTTGTTTCGTAGAATAACTCAACCCTTAAAATACAAAAACGTTAATTATAGCGGAGATTAGGGCTGTAAACGAGCCGAGTCGACTCGAGCCTGAGTGTGCTTGTGTAAGGCCACGTTACCGGTAGCCCTACTTTGGTGTTGGATTTACTCATAAACACAGTTCTAAATATCAGAGTTAATTAAAACTTTCGCGGGATAATATAAACATCAACAGTCATTACAAACATTCATCATCTTGTCTTTAAAACATAACTTAAACATGTCTTTTGGTTCAAAATATAACAAATAGATCTTTAGATGCCAGCTTCTTTATTCTACCGCCATGTGTCCCCTCAAGCCAGCTTCCTTATTCTACTCACCTGCGTGCATATTAAAAGTCAGCTACGCTGAGTGAGTTCTAGTAAATCACATAACATACAATACGTATACTTACCTTCCATTATGCATCCGAAGACACATAATAATTACGTTACTATTTTACTTTCATTACATAACTTCATACATACATACATGCATACATACATACTTTATTACTTTCATACTATATATTTACTGTCCATTCTATCTCAGATATTATTAGGGTCTGATCCCTTCCTCTTCTATCTCAGATATTATTAGGGTCTGATCCCTCTTTCCTTTGTCTATCTCAGATATTATTAGGGTCTGATCCCTTTCTTGTCTATCTCAGATATTATTAGGGTCTGATCCCTCTTTACTTCTCTATCTCAGATATTATTAGGGTCTGATCCCTTTCTTCTCTATCTCAGATATTATTAGGGTCTGATCCCTTTACTTCTTCATCTTCGTACATTCTGTCTTTACGTACTCGTAATATACATAACATTCTTTAGTCTTTCATACACATTCATACATATATCTATCATACACATCCATCTATCATATACATACCTCCCTTGTCAATACGTGCAATATCCGAAGATCGTTCACGTACCGACAAGCTTTCGATCACATTCAAGATATACATAATTAACTTATAAATCATACATGGCATACACTTACCATTTAAGGTAAGTGTATTAACTATCACATCGAGTATGCACACAGCCCCAAAAACATAACAAGGAAATGGGGCTAGAAACTCACCTGAATGCGGTTACGTTCACCGTTAATCGTAATCCTTTTCTTGAGCTGTGCACGACTAACTGTATAATATTTACATGTATCAATTTAACCATTACTACTTATATCGTATTTCTATCTTTATATAACCCACGACGGACGGGGGTCTGGGGGCAGCGCCCCTGGCAGCGGGGTTCTAGGGGCGGCAGCCCCTAGCGTGGTCCAAGGGACAGAGCCCCTGGCTGGGGTTAAGCTGTCTTAACAGATTTTCCATTAGGATTTTAATTTATTTTTCTAATTCGCTATCTTATTCGCTATAACGAATTAAGTCTAATTCGTTATCTAATTCGTTATCATTCATGGTTTGATTAGCTGATTCGCTTGTCTGGTTCGCTATCTGAACATGACATGATTCGCTATCCCAATTCGTTATCTGAACATCATCTAATTCGTTATCCTAGCATAGCGAATGAGCATACACGAATGGGAAAGGCTTATTCGTTATGAGGACACGTAATGTATCTAGTTCATTATGATTTCCTAACGAATGACTAGCGATTTGTCTGGTATAACGAATTGGGTGCCAGGCTTATCCAAACCTTTGACTCTAGGGTCAAAGTCAAAATTGATAAGAACATCTAACAGTCAACATTTTTAGATCTGCAATTAAACCTTCGTTTCTTAACGAAACACCACGATTTTGGTATCCATGAACTCATAATCACAGCGCTAACAAACCCTAATCATCAAATCAGCCAAACGTTCACGTTTAAAGGGTGCGATTTCTGCATCTATATACGGGTTCTTTTAGGTTAATAATTAACTTATCAAATGTTAATCAATTTCAGTAGGACTTGTTGCTTTGGATTCATTTTTACCAAACTCAAATAGATCTATGGCTTTCTAAACGTATCTGAACCTAATGAACAAGTTCTAAATATAACGTACCTTAAACGAGTCGGTATACGAACACGAGCTGGTCTTTGATGTTGTTTTGGTTCGTCACAACGTTCTAGCACCAACAATCTCGGGTTTTCTCCTTCGGATCTTGAATCGGGTTATAGGATAGTGTTTGTGTGTGTTTTTGATGGTATAGGCTATGGTGTAGAAATGGATAAGAATGGAAAGGTTTAGGGTTTAAGGGGTATTTATTCTCCCTTAAGCCCATGGACCTAAGGCCCATTCCATCTTTTATTCCATCTTCTAAGTCCAAGCCCGTCATCTTCTAGTTTATTTCTCTAAACCGATAAACGACACACTAATAAATAAAAGAAACTGGTTTTATTAATCTTATCAGAATCAGGATGTTACAGCTCGAGCTCGAGCTCGAACTTAATCGAGCTGGCTCGAGCTCGGCTCGTTTTCTTTATCGAGCTGAAAATCGAGCTCGAGCTCGACTTGTCTAAAACTCGAGCCGAGCTCAAGCTCGTCGAGCCGGCTCCTTTAATTTTTTTAAAATTTATTATTTTTTATTTTTTATTTTATATTTTACAAATTTTGATATATAAAATACAAAAAATATAATTTTAACATACATATTATAAAATATTTATAAACTAGAGAATTTATAAATTTATATGTTTTATTTTCGTTATTCTTTTATAATGTTTTAGGTATCGAGTGACATAATATATGTATAATTTTTATTTACTTATTTCTTGGTATGATATTATTAGATATAAATATTTAAATTTAGGGTTTAATCTAAATGAGCCAACGAGCCGAGCTAACGAGTCGAGCCAAGACCGAGCCACGGGCCGAGCTAACCCTGACTTGAGCTCGGCTCGTTTAGAAATCGAGCCGAGTCGAGTCGAGTCAAGCTCATTTAGAATCGAGCTTTTTCGAGCCGAGCTTTTTTCGAGCTATTTTCGAGCGAGTTTCGAGCAAGCCGCGAGCCACGGGCTTTTTGAACAGCCCTAGCGGAGATTCCAACCTTAGACATAAACTATATTAAAAGCATCCTCAACATGTGTTCACTCATTTGTCACGTTAAGTCGTTAATATAATATAATATATATATATATATATATATATATATATATATATTTGAAAACATCATTGATCTATTTTATAAGCATCTTCTTATTTTTCAAATCGTCATTGACTATGTAAACGAACTGTAATCAGTTAGAGCTTGTCTAAAAGCTAAACTTGTTTAACTTTAAGAGAAAGCAAGTTCAACTCGTTACAAATTTTATTTCTAAAACCTGAACTTAGCTCATAACTAATATTAAGCTAAAGCAAACTGATTTTAATACAAATTTATAATCATGATTATATATTTGTTTAATGGGTAACATATTCGAATCATATATCAATAAAGTCAATTATGTATGTTGTGTCTTGGGCAGCTAGATCCAACACTATCACATCACGTTATTCCATTTCAAGCTGCAACATAACATGTTAGGCTATACGTAGTGGGTGGAAATGAGGGGCAGTAAGGGGGTGGAACACCTCCCCCCCCTCCCCCGGGCGATAAATGGGGCAGGGGGACGAGTAGTTTTTGTTGCCGGTTTTGGGTGAAAAGTATTATTATTATTATATTAATTTGACCGTTGGGAACGGTCATAATGTAAACAAAAAAATAATATATATATATATATACACATATACCTCTTCTTCTCCAACATCATCTCCATTTCATACAAAAATACATATTTTGTTAAAAAAAACCTACAAAAATGAATCCCAAAAACAACCCGAACCATCCATACCCTCTTTCGGGCAATACCATGCTCCATAAAACCAACCGAACCAACCAAGCGTAAACTTTCAATGGTTCTCGAACACCGGAAATCAACCGAACCTAAACTATTTGTTTCCTTTACCCGGCTCGAACTTAAACGTGTACGCCAACTTCCTTAACCCCAAAACCCCATGTCGGTGTTCGGGTCGAACCAATTAGATCCGGAAACTCAAACGACACGGGCATCCGGTTCAAACCAAAAGGTGGCCCGTAAACAAAAGGAGAAGCAACCGGGGGAGCCGATGGCGCCACGTGATCGGTACAAGCTATGGACAGAGGAGGAGGAACTAGCTCTCATAAAAGCTTGGATCGCTATTTCGGAGGATTCTGATGTTGGTAAGTTTTTAATATTAAATATTTATATAAATTTGTTTACTGTTCACTAGAAATTAATATTGATTGTGAAAATAATTTTAATTGTAGCGAACTTTCAAGCGTCCGAAATATTTTAAAAGAAAATTTTTGAAGCTTGGCTCGGGCTAACGGGCATACCGCAAGAATTCCGGGGTAAATAAGCGGTTCAAGCCCATTGAAAAGTCATCAATCAAGAATGCAAAAAATATGCGGGGATATACAATCGGTTAAACAAACAAGGTCGGCGTGGCAGGCAAAACGGCGCCGACATCCAATCTCGAGCGTTATGTGACTTTCGAACTCAAGGGCAATAGGAAGGGCGGCAAGTGAAGTCGTTTAAGCATTTAAGTTATTGGGACAAACTCAAGCTTTGCCCGAAATGGAAAGGGGCACCCATCGTACCGGTTGGTCACGATCCAGCGCATCATCCCGGGCTACTAAAAAGTCGTGGACCTCGTCTACGATAAATCTGAGCACACCCACAACACCCGCCGATGCTCGTAACTTCAACCTCGTTGACGAACACGACGCGGTTAATTCAGACGACGACGAAGAGGTACAAGAGTTGTATCGACCCGCAGGAGAGGAAGAAAAAAAGAATACGAAAAATGTGGACGGTTTGTTGTCGTCACGAGCCGATGTGGGGCCAATGAAGAATTCGAACATTTAAACGAGGTGTTTGGTCGTTTCGAAACCCATACCGTGAAACGTACCGCTACCCTCTAACAAACCAACCGAAACCACGAACGGCTTGCCAGTCTATATAAATTGCGACATATGGAACGAGACCACAAGTTCCTCGTCGCAAAGGGGTTTAACGAAGAGGCCACTTTATTGGAAGAACAACGAGTAAAAAATACACAAATATTATGGTTTTTAGTTTTATGTTTTTTTTGTTATGTATTTTTCTTTTGTATTTATGTTTTTTAGTTTTAATGTATTTTTATTTATTTAATTTAATGAGTTTTTGTTTATTTAATTAATACTATATACTAATTGTAACGTTTGGTGCCGCTTGGCCATCTATTGGTCCAAGTGGCATCACGCAATTGGTAACATCAACTTTTATGTTTTTTATTGTTTTAGTTCCAATATCGTAATAAACATAATCGAATTCACGTCGACTTACCGTCTAATATCTAGTACCGATAACGCTTGGGTTTTACCAATGCCCAAGTTTTACCGATTCACCGCCTTAACGCTCAGGACTGACAACACTCAGCTTTATTGATTTTATATTTAGTTCTAGTACTGTAGCGAACCTATCCAAAACTGACCGAATTCGCGTTGACTTACCGCCGCAACACGCGACACCGACAATGTCCGAGTTTTACCGACTCACCAGCACAACACTGGGAACTGTAACACTCGGGATTTACCGACTCAATAACGTCGTTTTAAATATTAAGATTTTTATATGTTAATTTGACGAATGTAAATGTTTTGGATTTTTACGATTGGGTTTTAGCAACGTTGGTTATACCGTAATTGAAACTGACCGAATTCGCGTCGACTCGCCATCGTAAAGCTTATGTTTTCCACGCATGGGGTGTACCGACTCACCCCCGCAACACCTGGGACCGCAATGTTTGTGTTTTACCGAATGATAAACGTTGTTTAAAATATTTTGTTTTTTATATATTAATTTGACGAATTTATTTTTTTGTGTTTTAACGATTGGATTTTATCAAAGTTGTTTATATTGTAATGAGCGTAGCCGATATTGATTGACTTTGTGTTAACTCGTCATCGTAAGTGTAGGGTTTTACCAAGTAACTGAACCGGGTAAAATTCTAGTTTAATTATAAAAGGAAAATAAAAATATGATGGCGTTATGATGGAGGGCAACAACATTAGTACACCATAAAACAAAAACTCATAATTTGCTGACTAGACGCCACAAGCCACAAGTGGCTTCATTTTGTAGTCTATCCGCTACACATAGCCTTAAAGGCCATTACTGGAGGTAGTAAAATGAGCAGGTTAAGGAAATGATTGAAACTGATCAATTTAGAATTATGGTTAACCCCAAACCACTTTTATATTTAATTTTTAGTTTTTTTTTAAATTGATATATAATTGATGCTTTAACTGTGATTGCAACAATAGTTATTACAATCTTAAATATATATAAACGAAACTTTTAAAATCTCTATAGTTACTTGTAACATCCCAAGTTTTAAATGATTTGGGTTTAATAAAATTATAGAAGATAAATGTTATTATCTAAAGCATGAGGGGAATAAGTATCATTAGAAGAAAATTTAAACATGAAACCCTACATCTTCCTATAAATGTAGCCACCATCTCATTATAACCATCTTAGCCTTCAAATTTCTTCCTTACCAAAATTCCCGTTTTTAAGAAAACAACCCACAAAGACACGACGATTCAGAAGATCTAACCGTCAAATTGGTCTCAAATTTTAATTGAGTGTTCATGGAATAAAAATGAAGATTTCCACTGATCAGATCTTCGATCAGAGCTTGGGAAGTTCAGTTTTTATCAGCAAAACCGTAACAACTAAAAACGGAATTTTCCGGAAACTGTTCAGCTTATCGTAGACTCTAGCTGTCACACCCCAAAATCGGTAACTTGGCAACGGAAGACTTAATTTAGTTTATTTGGGCGGTGACAGACGCTGTTCGGCCAATCATATTAAAAAATAATGAACCATAAGTTGGACTTTATTAAATATTAGAGTTTTACACGTGTCATACATGCACGGTTCTATTTTAAATTACAAGTCCAACTATCATTCATTCAAACGTACAACACCATTTTCCCAAATCCTTCACGAAGCATCCATTTTCTTCATTTACCTGAAAAGTATGTTAAAATAATTTTATCAGCACGAATGTTGGTGAGTTTCTCAATTAATAAAAGAAAACCGGGATGTAATAGTTCTCTACTTTACTCCCATTTATTCATCATTTTTATTAATGATAAAAAAAATAATTTTCATTATTCACCATTCTTTTTAATTGTAATATTCATTATTCACCATTCATATCAATGGAAATTTAATTTCCATTTTTCCAAACATAGCTATATATTTCTTAAACAAAACGTGTTAGTTGTAAACGAGCAAAGAGTACAACACATGTATGACTATCAATATGAAAAATATGATACATACCAAAATCAAATATTCCCACATTTTCAACCAGAGCGACTGGAAGAGTGGGGGTGTCGCCCCGATAGATCTACCAATACTTTTAGGCCTTTTCTCTCTAGGTTAACGGTTTTCCTTTCATAATGACTCGTCCCATTTAACACAATTTGTAAAATATATAGCCCTTTTCTTTACATATTTCTCCCCCAAAAACATTTATAAATCATTAAAATATTTTAAGTGGATATTTACGAGAAAACTCACCTTTGCCTTAGCTCAAATAACATTCAAGTGTGATAATATGTCAATCAAGGTCAAGATCTTATTAATAGTCATCCAAATGATAATCGGATTCCTATGTTTAATACGAAGTATATTAACACATAAACATATATACAAATGGAATCCTATCATAACTTAATTTATTTATCCTCACGTGCCTTATTTTAATAACTAAATTACAAACTTTTATTGTTTTTAAAAAAATCGTAATTGAATCGAATGTTTTAAAATATCTTATGAATATATTGGAACCATAGTTTCAAATAATCGTTGTAAAAAAAATATATGATTTCGAAACTACACAATTGAAAATGATTATATATAGGTTATGAACCCTCTGTATAAAAATCAAGATGATCGGACCGTTAGATCTTTAGTTACGGAACGATCTTTTGCAGACATGCATAACTAATACAGTCTGTCCAAATTTTAAAACTTGTTTTTAACAAACTTAAGCTCAAAATTAGGACAATCGGAGCTTACCATTGTGTTCGGGAGGTCGAAAAATGGTTCCGGGTAAACGTCGGACTTCGTTCGCCACAGGCCCACCTCACCGGACCACCAACGGCTGCCGCCGGACCGCCACGCACCACCGCCGGACCTCTGCGCTCCACCACCGGAGTTCTCTGCCTTCTCTCTACTCTTTCTCTCTCTCTAGATTTCAGAAATATGTGTTAGAATGAATGTAAAATGGGGGTAGGCCCAATTATATAGTGCGATTTTAAGCGCGTTTTGCGATCGCGTTTTGGTCTCTCGCTTCAAAGAACCCGCTACTTCAAGTGACGTTATATTTTTCAAATATATCTCGTCAAAATATTTATTCCGTTCTCAACTTAAAATTGTCTCATTATCTTATTATTTCGGCTAATAAATTATTAACTATTGTTAGCTGGTGTCGATTCTGTGTTACTCTAAACTTAATAACACTGGTGTAATTGTTTTTCCCAAAAACAACTCTTCCAAACTTACGGTGTCTATTTGATTTGTTTTATCTAACTAATAAACCTCAAAGACGGCGATAGTAGTAACTTTTACAAGCTCATCGGTACATGTGCTTTAATGAACGTGTTTGAAAAAACTAATTTGCATTTTCTTGTTTCGTTATAAGTCAGAATTGAATCACGTTTTCGCCGGTGTTCTCGCTTTTTGTAACATTCGTTACTTTTCAAACCCGAAAATCCGGCCGGTTTTAAATTTTCAGTTTTTATTTATAAATATATGTATAAAAACATATTATAATATCCAAATACATAATAAAATATACATTCAACAATTCTAATCCCCGATGTGACACCCGACATTTTCAGTTGAATCCTGTTGACTGTGTCAGTGAACCTAGTTAGTTCTGTTAACTAAGTAAATGAACTCCCATGCATATAGTGTCATGTATGCATGCATTGAGTCAGTGGTGTCGTTGGTGACCTAAGTGAGAGTAACTAGTTATTGATAACTAGAATAATAAACTTGTCACACATGTTATTATATATGATAGGTTATAATAAATTTGTCACACATGATATGTTACATGTATTATATGTGGTGGGTGAAATTGTGTTACATGCTACATGATTAGTTATTGTATACTTATATGTTGTAGGAGAAGTGAATAATTAAAATAACATAACCTATGATATATTACATGACAAGTAACAAAAAGACTAGTACACAACATATGGTTACTAAAAAATGTTTATAATAGAATGTAACATGTCACATGTAATAAAAACTGACATAACCTAAAGTTTAATAAAATTAATTATGTCTTAGTGATTGTGTTAATTATGAGTAGATAACAATTAAGGTTATAACTTTTCTTTTTCTTCCTTTTGTCCGTCCATATCACATCACACACACATACATTTTATTTTTCTAAAACACTCTTAAAATATCATAATCAAGTTGGGTGATTCTTGAAACAAATAATGATATAGCATTGATCAAGCAAGTAAGTAAGCATGGTTAATATATATTTTGTTTATGTTTCTTTGATTTGGGATTGTGGGATTGAGTATCCAAACACATGTAATCATTAGAAATAAAAAGATGATCAAGTTGATAGTTTTAAAAGAAATTGTGTGTCTTGTCATAAAAGAAAATATAGAAACCTTTTGTACATAAATATTGTTTTATAAATCAGTAAAATAATAAAATACATGAGATTTTGTTATAAAAAAATGGTTCCTTGATGATTAAAAATCAAAAGGATATAAGAATCATGATTTTTGTGACTTTTGGTTTGAATATTCTTGTTGACAGATTCTGTGTTTTAGTTTGCAGATTGTATAACTTGATGATATGTTGGTTTTTCTGATTGATTTGTGATACTGTGATTAAGTACTATGAATTTTGTTTTCAAAAAGTCAAGAATAATAATTTTTGGATTTTGTTTGACTAGTTTTTATTAATTTACAAAATCGGGTTGCAATCCTGATTGAAAGAGAATTTTCCGAGTTGTGTTGTAAATTGCATAACTTGAGATTCAAAATAGATTTGGGTGTTATTACACTTCTTGAATGTTATAAATTGAAATAGTAATTCAATCCAATTGGTCTTGCATCAATTGGACATATATGTAACTTTTAGCAAATATTTACATTCTGTTGTGCTGATAAGGTAGCTGAAAATAGGTTGTTGTAGTGTATGAATTTTTATGATGTTTGTTAGTGTTGAAAAATTACAAGAAAATTTTATGTTGTTCCTAGTACTTGAATATATCTGTGGGAATTATTTGGTAATTTATTTGCATGTTTTGACTGGTTAGAAAAATTGGTTTTGGTGACTTAAAACCTGCCTAAATTTATCCAGCATGCTGTTTGGTAAAAATAGTTGTAGTTTGTAAAAATATTGTTGTGTTATATTGGAATTTGACTTTATTGGTCAACTTGAAATTATTTGACTAAATGTTTGTTCTTACTTATGAGAAATGAAATTGGTAAAAGTGTGACTTAGTCATAGGGTTGCATGAAAAATGATTAACTGCAAATTATATGATCGATTGTTAGGTTGCGACTATGAATATCTTATGATTATTTTAAGTCTAGATAATTGGTCAAAATCCACCAACGGGTCGTCGGTCAACATTTAGGGTCCCCGGTCAATATTTTGGTTTTCGGTCAACATTAAGGGTCAACGGTCAATATTTTGGTCAACAGTCAGTATTTTTAGTCAACGGTCAACAACATGGACCTTTTGGTCAAAATTCAACGAAAGTTAAACTTTGGTCAAACTTTTAAGAAGTCGTGGGATTGTTTGGATACTAAGGATTCTAGGAATCACTTAGAAAATACTTATAGTGCTTGTATGAATATCTACTTTTTATTATGAGTCGTCAGTTAATATTAATTTTATGCTTTTAATTCTAGTTCGTGACGTTCAATTGATTCGATTTCATTTACGTGCTTTCGGTTTTATTTCAAGTTTGTCTTCAACATCAAGGTGAGCTTCTCACACCCCTTTTTAACTATTTTGGGGGTAGCATATATATCCTATCAACAATTCAATTTCGTTTATTTATTATTTACAAACTACAATTCGTTACATGGACTTGTGTGTTTACTTGTTACTTGCTCAAATATTACGTGCATGGATTTATTCGATAAGTATGATCATACGCCCCCCTTTGCACCCATGGACCATTTGTTTATGGTGGAAAAGGGACTCCGATCTTAGTACGTTGGTGCACAATCCCAACTGGAAAAGACCTTCATTTATTCTTTACACTCATGGATCATTGATTCTACTGTAAAAAACCCTTATGTGCTTTTCACAAGTTTTCATAGAATTGTATAGTGTTTATATACTATTTTCTACTGTGTGAACTCACCAACTATTCATATAGTTCACCTTTATTTTATATATATGTGCTACAGATACCTTATGTAGAGGTATGCTGCTATGAAGAAGACACTAGAAGTTAGGTTATCTAAATAATAAACAAGAAGATGTTTGTTTTGTTCCTTTTCCCTTGTATTCATTCATTTGATAAACTTGTGTACTTGATGCCTTTGAATGAATTAATGATAATATTGTCACTTAATAGTGTCACATGTGTTTTGAGCAATTTGTACGTCACACTCGGGCGTATTCCGCTTTAGCCGGGGTGCTACAGATTGGTATCAGATCCGTGACAATAAGATAGGACATTAGATGTAGTGTTCTAGTTGGTTATAATTTATTTGGTTAATTGTTTAGATTGCATGATTAGAAATTATGTGAGCCTTATGCTATTGTTCGAAGCACTTACTTGATACTATTATACTGATGATTCAATTACTTCAATTACACAAGCACACACAAGTCCAAGGCTTATGCCTAACGTATAGATTTTCATGGATTTTCAATAATCAGATTTTTGATTTTCAGTTTTCGATGGTTTATGCGAAGTGTGACGTCCGACTCTCTATGTTTACAATGTGTTTTAACTGAAAGTCTGTCAAGTCGTGGTGATACACGAATACCCAGCTTTTGATTCGATTTAATTACGCATATTTATACGAGAATAGTTAAGTTTAAAAATTTTGTGACATGTTTTCTTTATTTATACACTCATTTACGGATTAAACTTTTAAAAGTTTGCAAAGTAATAATCGAATTTCAAAAGATTACCTTGTTATTTTACTATTGTGTTTTAGAATTAAAAATTCAAAAAATTATGGTGATACATAAATGGTTGAATTTCGATTTGATTACTAAATTATTTTATTCATTTACTACTACGTTTTAGAATTGAAAACTCAAAAAGTTATGTGTAAGGCCCCGTTACCGGTGCCCTACTTTGGACGTTGGATTTACTCATAAACACAGTTCATAATATCAGTGTTAATAAAAACATTCGCGGAACATTAAAACATTCAAACCATCATATTACAAAACCATACTTTGTTGTCTTAACGTGCATTCAAATTATTTAAAACATAAAACATTGTCTTTTAATCATCATAACATAACACTTCATTGAGATGCCAGTGCCTTCAATTCCATGCCATGTGCTTCCCCTCAAGCAAGTTGCCTCATTCTACTCACCTGCATGCATACTAAAAGTCAGCTACGCTGAGTGAGTTCTAGTTAATCATACAACATACAATTTGTTCACATACTTGCACACATGCCCGAAGGGGTGTACATTATTCATACTTACTTTTCAAATATAACTATCCATCCTATTTAAAGAGCCTTCCGCTCTATAACCTCACAGATATTATAAGGGTCTGGTCCCTAACATCACAGATATTATAATGGTCTGGTCCCTAACATCACAGATATTATTAGGGTCTGGTCTCTACCATCACAAATATTATTAGGGTCTGGTCCCTACCATCACAGATATTATTAGGGTCTGGTTCCTTTGTTTCATGCTACTGTACCATACCTGCTCTTGCATAATTTCCTTGACAATACGTGCAATCTTCGAAGAGCGTTCACGTACCATCAACATAACATACATACATTATGCATACATCATATATTCATACATACATCATATCTTACATCATACGTAGAAATCACATCTTAAATACCACCTAACGGTACATGCAATATCCGAAGATCGTTCACGCACCGTCAAGCAATCATCATACATAAATCATACAAGCATACACTTAACACTTAAGGTAAGTGTATTAACTATCACATCGAGTATGCACACATCCCCGAAAACATAACAAGAAAGTGGGGCTAGAAACTCACATCAAGGCGGTTGCGTTCACCGTTTATGGTTATCCCCTTCTTTAGCTGTGCGCGACTAACTGTATAATAATTATACGTATCAATAACTATCACTACACATATCGTATTTCTAGTTTAATTATTACCCTCAACGAACGGGGGTCCAGGGGTAGCGCCCCTGGCAGCAGGGTTCTAGGGGCGGCAGCCCCTAGCGGGGTCCAAGGGGCAGAGCCCCTGGCTGGGGTTAAGCTACCAGGTCAGCTTGGAAAATTTTTATTTCTATTAACTGTCTTATCACATTTTCCATTAGCATTTTGAATCATTAATTAATTTGCCACTTAAAAGTCCAAGAGCTTCTTTGTAATTAAATCATTCTTTTCTAAGTCCAGGGACCATTCTGTCATTTAGTTAAACTTCTAATTCGTTACTGGTTCATAGCGAATTGGATTATCCTAGCGAACTGGTCATGGTAACGAACTGGACCCTCTAACGAACCAGTCCATATAGCGAACTAGTTCAGGTAGCGAACTGGACCTTCTGATTCGTTATCTCCTTTAATGAATGACTATAACGAATTGGGGTTAATTCGTTATCTTTTAGCTATAGCGAATCAAGGGTGATTCGCTATCTTTTCCCTTAACGAACTGAAGCTAATTCGTTACATTCCCACAGACGAATCAGCTTAGCGAATTACTTCTAATTCGCTAGCTACCCTTAGCGAACTAGGGTTAGGTCAGGGAATGTCAGAACATTCCCTGACATTCCTGTTACCTAGTATTTACTTTTCCGGCGCCCTCTATCCGGCGCCGTCGCCTGAAAGCCGCCGGAAAATCGCGGATTCACCGGAAAAACGTGTTTTAACTCGTTTTTCACCGTTTTTCGTCCCGTTCGATCCAGATCTGAGCTAGGGTGATCCCTAAGCTCGTCTTAGGTTCGGTTTATACCCGATTCCATCCGGATCTCATGACTTAAACGGTTTAACGGTGTCGGCTCGTAGTTTCGCGATTATGTCTAACGAGTTTAGGTAAATAAAACATCATACTAGAATTACCTTGGGTCGGAATCGTTTTCCTTCTTGGTTTCGGCTTAGAGAAAGGAAGAACTAGAGAGAGATCTTAAGTGTGTGCTTTGGTGGTGTATGGAATATGTGAGAATGAGGATTAAATGGAGATTAAGGGTTTATATATTTATGGATCATGGGCTTAAGCCCATGGTCTTTCCTTCTTTCCTTCATAACCCAAGTCTATAACCCATATCCATTTAACCAACAAAAGCCCAACTCATATTCTATTTATCTAAACCGATAACGACCCACTATAAAATAGACAAAAATTATTTTATTATTATAATCAAAAGTAGGATGTTACATTATGGTGATACATAAATGGTTGAATTTCGATTTGATTACTATATTATTTTATTCATTTACTACTACGTTTTAGAATTGAAAATTTGAAAGGTCAAGGTGATACATGAATGGTCGAATTTCAATTCGATTACCTTATTACTATACTCATTTACTCTTATTTTCTTTGAATTGAAATTTAAAAGTCATGGTGGTTCATGAACATTCGATTTTCATTTTGATTTCACTATTTATTGTTAAATTTAATACTTTTTCCATATGGTTATTTAATAATTTATGAGATTTTCGTTTATTGAAATGTGAAAACTCATGACGTCTCATGGGAATTCAAATTTCGATTTCAAATTTTGTTTCATATGATTTCTTTTATTTACTTATCTTCATTGATGTATCTATTAGTCATTTTCATACTTACATTCCAAGTCACGCGAATTCTTCATGTTTCGTATCATGCCTTCTCGTTTTCCTAGTTGTCGCACTCAACCCGCAAAATGATAATCCGAGTTATCAAGCAAATGGCCTCTGCCATCCCGATCACCCCACGTTTAACCACACCCACCTTCATCGCTATAGTGAAGTTAAATTCAAACCAACACCATTCTTGGAAACGCAAGCTAAACACAACCAAAAAGCCTCGCGCTGAAACACACCCTTTGTACAGTATGTGTAAATCCCACAACTTAACGTCCCTGAAACATTGATATACTTCAATCTATGGTAGATTCAATTACCACTTATTGCTAAAACCCACCCAAACTCAACGCCACTCACCCATATGCAAGACCTATACCTAACCATTTGTCTCAATCATATGTTTGACCTCATGATTCAAGCCTACTATCACTGTGGTGGCCCTAGCACACCCGTCATACTTTGGAAGGCCTAACTTGTTTCCGCCATGCATAGGGGTGTTCACGAGCCGAGCTGAGCTCGAACCAGAGCTTGCTCGAGCTCGGCTCGAATTTTGATCCAGTTGGCGAAGCTCGAGCTCGAATTCGAAATCGAGCTGGAAACCTGAGCTCGAGTTCGGCTCGGTTTTAAAACGAGCCAACTCGGCTCGATTCGAATTGGCTCGAAATACAAAAAAATGCAAATTTTAAACTTAATAGCTTAACATATAATAATTAATATAATAAACCATATGCAAAAAAAGTTCAGCCAAATAGATAGATGTCCAAATCAAGTCCATATATAAGAGATAAATATATAATAATTAATATATACATATATATACATTATTAATTATATATATATATAACCACCGAGCCGAGCCGACCAAAGGCTCGGGCTCGGCTCGTTTCGAAACCGAGCCGAGTCGAGCCGAGCCGTTTTTGTTCGAGCTTTTTTCAAGCCGAGATTTTTTCGAGCTTTTTTTCGAGCGAACCACGAGCCGTAAGCTTTTTGAACAGCCCCAGCCATGCAATACTTTACCACGTGTCCCTCGTCTATTCTAATAGATTTTTCGGTTTCAACAATTAGATTTTACAAACCCATCCAAATCGACTATATTTTATTTTGCATATTTTATTTTTTTTACTAACACAAACCCGTGGTTACTATAGATATTTAATTTTCAATCAAATAAATTTTCTTTAAAAATGATTTCAAACCAATTCAAATAATTCATTATCTCTATCAATATTATTATTATCATCATCATCATCATCATCACCACCACCACCACCATCATTATTATTATTAGTAGTATTAGTATTAGTACTAGTACCATTATAAGTAATATTTCTATTACTAGTACCATCGTCATCACTACTATTAATATGATAATTATTCTTTAAAATAATATATTTAAAGTAAAATTTTTGTTTCAAACAAGTCCTAAGCCTTTGGGACTATTTTCATTCAACAAATCAGGTAATCTGACAATCATTATTTTTCCTAGGTTGCTGGCCAAACGAAAATATTTGTCTTTACGATTAAAATTTTATAAAATTTGCAAGTCTTAGCGATAACTACAAAAATTTTTGCCTGAATAAAATAGTATAAATATTATTTCACCATGAGATTAAAAAGCATCACGATTTACATCCGATTTTCGTAAATTAAAATTATCCCTTTCTTTCTTTCCCCTCCGTTAACGCCAATGTGTTTCAGCTAAGAAATCATGGCACCACCTCCCACGTCAACCTCTCCTACCCCAAATAAACCGACATTCGAGAAGACAAGCGTCACAAGCTACATTTTCTTTTTTTTTTAACTTCTTCTTCACGTATTTTTCGGACGTACCCAAAGTGATTTTGTTTTACATCCACTCCGTTAGAATATTGTTTACGAAGTTTATTTTGATTGTTCATTGATCTTTGATCCATATTCGTTTGTATTTTACAAAACGTAAATTCATACATCATTCTTATTCGCTTTATTAAATCGGTTTACGTTTGTTATTTCGAATTCTGTGATCTATGACCAACTTCCCATCAACGTAACCGTTAAGTGGAAATTGGGACTATGAACATGTGTGTGTACATAGTTACCTAATAGAAACCGTATTTTCATTTTATTTCTAAATTTTACTATCGGCGGCCGGTTCTCCTCATACGAATTCGTTTAATTAGAACCGGGACTGTGTCCCATGTACATGCCGAGTTTATGTTATGTTATATTTTTACACAAATTGTTTTGTTTATTCTTGTACTTCTCTTCTACTCAATGTTTTATATGAACCATTTTATTGTTCTTGATTTCATCAATCTAAGGCAAATACTTTATTTTAATTTCGAAGTTCTAATTATACTTGATAAGCACAAAGTTAGTATTGGAAATTTTTCTTTTCACAAACTTAATCGATTTCAATATGTTAATATTAAAATTTTTGTTTATCCATTTCATTTCAAGTTATTATCAATTTACATGTTTGTAAAATATAATTGTTTATTCATCTCAACCTTGCCATTGGTCATGTCGATGTTCTATTGGAGATTTTCAATTTTTATTAAACATCATGGTATTTTGATACTTAAAAGTATCGTTCATTTAAACTATTCTCGAACCCAATGCGTTAACAAATTACATGTTCATATTTCGTTGATTAAATGCTATGTTACTTAACACGTTATTCTCAACCCCCCTTATTTCAATTACATGTTACGATGTTCATAATTCAAATGTTTTCATTCTTTAATTTCATTACCTCTTTTATTTGGTTATCAACATCGTTTACTTGGTTCAGACTACGATGATTTCATTTATTTGACTTAGTGTTTTCACGTTATCCTTGACCTGAATGATATAACAATGTGTTTTGTAATTTTTTACCCTTTTAATTCATTATTTTTATTTTTAACGTTATATATGAGAATTTTATTTATATATCTAAGGTCTATGTCTTAAAACCACACAATTGGGCATATTATATGGATCATCCGATGATAGAGGTAATTATGGGTTGACACGTAATTATCAAAGTTCTCGCATGAAAAATATAATAAGTCTAGTTGTGTGAAATAACTCGGAACATGAAATGATTTTGGGGAACGGGACAAACACAATATGATAAGAGCATGGTGGATACGCCCCTGGTACATCCTATATATAAGTGTCCTTGTCATATTTTCTATTTGTGGTGTTCTCTTGGGTCATTAAAAGATCGGCGTTATTCTATTTTTTATTATGTATCTATAAAATTGTTTAAACTTCTAACAACTTCGTATATTATTTGTTCTTTTTTAAAATTTTATTTTTATTTTAATTTCGGAACGAAATTTCCAAAAGTTGTAAATCCTGTAACATTCGTTACTTTTCAAACCCGAAAATCTGACCCGTTTTAAATTTTCGGTTTTTATTTATAAATATATGTATAAAAACATATTATAATATCCAACTCCATAATAAAATATACATTCAACATTTCTAATCCCCGATGTGACACCCGACATTTTTCAGTTAAATCCTTTTGACTGTGTCAGCAAACCCAGTTAGTTCTGTTAACTAAGTTAATGAACTCCCTTGCATATAGTGTCATGTATGCATACATAGAGTCAGTGGTGTAGTTGGTGACCAAGTGAGAGTAACTAGTTATTGATAACTAGAATAATAAACTTTTCACACATGTTATTATATATGATAGGTTATAATAAATTTGTCACACATGATATGTTACATGTATTATATGTGGTGGGTGAAATTGTGTTACATGCTACATGATTAGTTGTTGTATACTTATATGTTGTAGGAGAAGTGAATAATTAAAATAACATAACCTATGATATATTACATGACGAGTAACGAAAAGACTAGTACACAACATATGGTTACTAGAAAATATTTATAATAGAATGTAACATGTCACATGTAATAAAAACTGACATATCCTAAAGTTTAATAAAATTAATTATGTCTTAATGATTGAGTTAATGATGAGTAAATAACAATTAAGGTTATAACTTTTCTTTTTCTTCCTTTTGTCCGTTCATATCACATCACACACACATACATTTTATTTTTCTAAAACACTCTCAAAATATCATAATCAAGTTGGGTGATTCTTGGAACAAATAGTGATATAACATTGATCAAGCAAGTAAGTAATCATGGTTAATATATATTTTGTTTATGTTTCTTTGATTTGGGATTGTGAGATTGAGTATCCAAAAACATGTAATCATAAGAAATAAAAAGATGATCAAGTTGATGGTTTTAAAAGAAATAGTGTGTCTTGTCATAAAAGAAAATATGGAAACCTTTTGTACATAAATTTTTTTTTTATAAATCAGTAAAATAATGAAATACGTGAGATTTGGTTATAAAAAATGGTTCCTTGATGATTAAAAATCATAAGGATATAAGAATCATGATTTTTGTGACTTTTGGTTTGAATTTTCTTGTTGACAAATTCTGTGTTTTAGATTGTAGATTGTATAACTTGATGATACGTTGGTGTTTCTGATTGATTTGTGATTCTATGATTAAGTACTATGAATTTAGTTTTCAAAAAGTCAAGAATAATAATTTTTAGACTTTGTTTGACTAGTTTTTATTAATTTACAAAATCGGGTTGCAATCCTGATTGAAAGAGAATTTTCTGAGATGTGTTGTAAATTGTATAACTTGAGATTGAAAATAGATATGGGTGTTATTCCACTTCTTAAATGTTATAAATTGAATTAGGAATCCAATACAATTGGTCGGACATATATGGAATTCTTAGCAAATATTTACATTCTGTTGTGCTGATAAGGTAGTTGAAAATAAGTTGTTGTAATGTATGAATTTTTATGATGTTTGTGAGTGTTGAAATATTACAATAAAATTTTATGTTGTTCCTAATACTTGAATATATCTGTGCGAATTATTTGGTAAATTATTTGCATGGTTTGACTGGTTAGAAAAATAGGTTTTAATGACTTAAAACCTGTCCAAATTTATCCAGCATGCTGTTTGGTAAAAATAGTTGTAGTTTGTATAAAGATTGTTGCGTTATATAGGAATTTGACTTTATTGGTCAACTTGAAATTATTTGACTAAATGATTGGTCTTACTTGTGAAACCCCGGAAAAATTAGCCTTAAACTGCGGTTAATGTAATAGTGTTTATCTGAATAAAATATTGTAATAAATAAAATAATAATATTTTATTCTAAAGTCTTTAAGAATATGTGTGTTATAATTGTTTATGTTCAAAAAGTTTAAATTTGTCGCGTAGCGGACACTGCGCGTAACGAACACCGGCGATACCCCGTGAAGTTGAAAAGTCCAAAATAGTCGGGAACGATCCAAAAAATTTTATAATTAGTAAAAATAGTGGACATAAGTGATAAACTTATTTTTAGAATTTTTCGTTGCGCGAAAATCAATAAGTTCGCAGTCAAGAGCCGGTAGTGGACACCGTGTGAGCCAGAAACCTAGTTTCACCAAAAATTATGTTCTTAGGCTTGTTGCGTCAGGAATCCAAAATCGGATAAAGTCTGACAAAAATTATTTAAAACGGAACTCGTTTGATTAGTTAAATTATGCCAAACGTTAAAATAGAAATTAAAGACTTTGTTTATAATACCCAAAATCCACCAAATCCTTCCGTTTACACAACTTTCCAGTCGAGATCCCCACCTTCCTTTTCACTTTTAGCTAATATCCATGCATGCAACCTAATCATGACAAAATATTTTAGAAGGATGTTGTAGAAGCCACCAAATACTGACAATCCTCCACATACCCACTCTAGTTAACAACTCATCATATTTATATTTTCTTTTCTTTCTATATAACGACCCGTCATCTTCTTTATTCCTTCATCTTTCAAATTCCCTTAAGTATACCATAAGAAAAACACCTATGGAGTTTGATAAAAGATAAGAACACCACCGTCTCATCTCACCAAATACCAAACACCCTCCTTCCTACCACCACCACCAAACCGTCGGCCACCTGAACCCCACCCTCACTTCACCTTACATTTTCATCATCATTCTCATCTCATCTCTCCAAGGGTTAAAATAGCTCTAAGGGTTGAGTATGAAATGAGCATGAATGTGTATGTGTGCTGTGAATATGTGTGTGGGTGTGTGGGAATCCAAAACCCACATGCATGCATACATACAAACGAGTCTATGATTAATATGTTTGGTTTTGGTTCTTGAAAAGTCAAATACATGCATCCACATAGAAAAAGGTATGGATAAAGATTTATTATTGGACAATAAAGACATGCATATGATTGAATAGTGGTCCTGATTACTTTCTGTTAAAATATTAATATTGAAGGAGTGGATGAAAAGTTAGTTAGAATATGTGGTTAGGTTTTTGGGTGATGTAAACAAGAAAGAGAAAACGAGAGAAAGAGAGAAGGAAGAGTGTGCATGTGGATTTTTATGTTAAATATTGATGTTTGAAAAGTACACATAGATTCTTTAAAGTGAACCTAGTTATAGGTAATATGTAGGCATGTGTACTTTGCTTGTCTTCATATTGTTAGTTTTAATGTTCAAATTTACTTAATAGTTTTGAAAGACTCATATATGATTTAAAACATAACACTTGGATAAAAATAATAATGCATGCAAACTTGATTGATGATGTTAAAATAAATGATTCATGAACAATGAAGGGACCATTGATATATGATTAGGAATATGTTAGAAAATATGTCACATGTGTTACTCATATGTATTATTAAAAAGGTGAAACATGGACTATATGAATGATTGAAACATGATAAGGTGAGAACAAAAACCTGGAAATTGTAGGGATAAAACATTCTAAGTTGACTTAATGAAAATAACATGTGCATGTGTTACTACAATTAATAAGTTCGAAAATATGCATGTTATACTTGAAATTGCTAAAAGAAGATGTTTTGGGTTAAGTGTTTAAACTGGAAATTTAGTCAAATTATATATTGTAAATATGTGTATTGAGTGTACAAAGTGTTTGGCATGTTTAATATGACTTAAATTGCTTGTCGGTAGCTTTAATGGTCGAAAAATACGACTTTTAATGCGAACCGACATCGATTTTGCGAACTATTTTAGAACTGCCCGTAAACCCAAATAATATATATACCTTACATAAGTAAATGTATATATTAAGGTCAAGCTGGAATAACTTGATCTTTGACGGTTCGTGTCGCGACAAAACCGACCCGAAAACGTCAAATTGCTAGTTTTGTGAAATTTATATATAAAATAAGAAATGAACTATTTTAATAAAATAACTTATAAAACTTGTGTATTTCCACACTTAAAGTATTTAAAAATAGCTAAGAACTCAATTTTATAAGAAAAGTTAACGGTTCACCGATTAACATAAAACCGACAAAACCGACCGAACCGGAAAACGATTTTATAAATGTGATAAGTATAAGTATATAAAATATTAAATATTCCAGCAACTAAAATATAAATTTATAAAACTTAATATTATTATATAATATTAAATAATATTAAATAATATAATAATATATTATTACTTGTTTATTTGCTAAATGGAATATTTATGCATAAAATGTGCTAGTTGCTGCTTGGGTTAAATTTATAAGTTTAGAGACCATGTGTGTGTTGAATGATCATATAGGAGTTGGACTTGAACGGAATCGCCAATGTGTCGTTAAAACTAAAATAAACACACAAACAAAAGAATAACATTTCTAATAAATAAGTTGTGTGAAATATTTTAAGTTGATCAAATAACTTAAAATATGAATGAATTATTAATCGTGTAGTATATAATTAGGACACAAGTCGAGTTGGAATAACCGATCATCTATCGAAAACGGTGAGTTTTCTTGTAAATCCCCACTTTTAAATGTTTTATCGATTTATAAATGTTTTTGGGGGGAAAGTATGTAAACTAAAGAGATATATATTTTACAAATTGTGTTAAATGGGACGAGTCATTATAAAGGGAAAACCGTTAACCTAGAAAGAAAGGGCCTAAAAATATTGGTAGATCTATCAGGGCGACGCCCCCACTCTTCCAGTCGCTCTGGTTGAAAAGGTGGGAATATTTTGATTTTGGTATGTTTCGAGTTTATTATAATGATAGTCATACATGCGTTGTACTCTTTGCTCGTTTACAACTAACACGTTTTTTTAAGAAATATATAACTATGTTTGGAAAAAATGGAAATTAAATTCCCATTGAAAAGAATGGTGAATAACAAAACTTATTGATAAGAATGATAAATAAATGGGTGTAAAAGTCGAGAACTGTTACATCCCGGTTTTAATTTGAGAAACTAACCAACATTCATGTTGACAAAATTATTTTAACATACTTTTAAGGTAAATGAGAAATATGAAGGCATCGCGAGGGATGGATGGGAGGGAACCGAGAACGCGTGTGGTTTTGATGTTATGATGTGTGTGGATTTGTAATAATAATACTTTATGTAAATTTAGACATGTGCGCTCTGATAAATAAACAAGTCCTTTAATATATTTAAGCGTTCTGTTTCGTGATTTGGCTATCGGCGGCATCTGTCAATCAACTTAAAATATTTATGAATTATTAATCGTGTACTATATAATTAGGACACGAGTCGAGTTGGAATAACCGATCATTTACCGAAAACGGTGAGTTTTCTCGTAAATCCACACTTTTAAATGTTTTATCAATTTATAAATGTTTTTGGGAGCAAAGTATGTAAACTAAAGAGATATATATTTTACAAATTGTGTTAAATGGGATGAGTCATTATAAAGGGAAAAACCGTTAACCTAGAAAGAAAGAGCCTAAAAATATTGGTAGATCTATCGGGGTGACGCCCCCACTCTTCCAGTTGCTCTGGTTGAAAAAGTGGGAATATTTTGATTTTGGTATGTTTCGAGTTTGTTATAATGATAGTTATACATGCATTGTACTCTTTGCTCATTTACAACTAACACGTTTTGTTTAAGAAGTATATACCTATGTTTGGAAAAAGTGGAAATTAAATTCCCTTTAAAAAGAATGGTGAATAACAAAAATTATCTTTGATAAGAATGATAAATAAATGGTTGTAAAAGTCGAGAATTGTTACATCCCTGTTTTAATTTGAGAAACTCATCAACATTCATGTTGACAAAATCATTTTACATACTTTTCAGGTAAATGAGAAATATGAAGGCATCGCGAGGGATGGATGGAATGGAACCGAGAACGCGTGTGGTTTTATTGTTATGACGTGTGTGGACTTGTAATAATAATACTTTATGTAAATTTAGACATGTGCGCTCTGATAAATAAATAAGTCCTTTAATATATTTAAGCATTCTGTTTCGTGATTTGGCTATCGGCATCTGTCATAACCTGAAATTAACTTAGTTAAGTCTTCCGCTGCTAAGATAAGATTTTCGGGGTGTGACAGAATTATTAAGAATATTAATATAAAACAATTATGTGTAAATAATAATAACGATTATATTATGTTTTGCTAAGAAAATGGTATATAATATATTTGTCATAATTCAAACGCGCGTCTATTAATAAAAGGATATTATATTATAAAATAAATATATATGTACTTTTATTAAATAATGTACAAGTGTAGTTTCGAAATCAATTGAAATAGCGGGTTCGTTGAAGCGAGAGACAAAAACGCGATCGCAAAACGCGTTAACAACCGTATATATAAAAGGCCAAACCCTCCACTTTATTTCTCATAACACCCATATCAAGTGAAATCTAGAGAGGGAAAGTAGAGAGAAGGCAGAGAATTCTGGCGGTGGCCAATGGCGGTCCGGCGGCGGTCGACGGTGGTCGGTGCTGGTCCGATGGCGGCCGAAGTCCGTATTTTACCCGGAACCATTTTTCGACCTCCTGAACGCAGTGGTAAGCTCCGATTGTCCTAATTTTGAGCATAAGTTTGTTAAAAATAAGTTTTAAAATCTGGACAGATTGTATTAGTTTTGCATGTATGCAAAGATCGTTCGATAACTGAAGATCTAACGATCCGATCATCTGATTTTTATACAGAGGGTTCATAACCCATAGGTTATCATTTTTAACGGTGGAGATGAGGATTGGAGTTGCTTAAGCTGGGTTTATTAACCCGTTTTAGTGTTCAGCTCGCTGGGCAGATTTTGAAAATGCAGCTCTAAAGAAATGCAGATTCCCGGAGATCTGACCATCGGATCGAGCTCAAATTTTCGGTGAATCTTCCTAACATATAGATCTTTGACTCCAGTGAAGGGATCGATGATCAGATTTTCAGATGGTGAGTTATAAGCTTCGTAAGTTACTGGTCAGATTATAGAACGAAAATAGTTTCTTAAAACGAGTTGGATGTAGGTTTTGAGGTGTCGTACGGACGATCCGAGACCGGAGAAACGTTCGTGACGCAAAAACAAACGCGTTGACGTATCCGGATCGTATTGCATGTGGGTTTTGAGTAGATTTCTAGACTTGAACCGTACACGAGGAGGTATATCTTTTATATATCTAAGTGTTGAAAAACATAGCTAACGAGATTGATATAAAAATTGTTATCGAAAATAACTTGGACAATAAAAATCTTGTTAATAATTATTAGAAAACCGTTAGTTAATATCGAGTGTTAAAAACGGT